>NW_010524868.1:35219-66028 GCF_000687285.1 Phaethon lepturus | reverse complement strand
TCGCACCGCGGCCTTGCGACCCGCTTGCCGCCTCGGGCACTGGAGCTCGTCGGGCGGTCGCTGGGGCGAGCCCCGGGGCTGGTTGTTTTTGTAGGGTTTCTGTGCTTTCCCCTGTTTTTGTGCTGCCCTTAATGTCATCGCAGATGTTGCAGTGGCCTTCTAGTGTTGTGTTTCCAAAGAGAAATGTGCTGATCCTTGATAAGCTGTCCTTTGAAAATGGCATTTTTAACAACTTAAACTCTTGCCATTATTATTAGTGTTCCCCCTCCCCACTTCCAGCCTTAAATGAAAGTTCTAACCCAAAGTGTTTTATAAAATACTCTTGAGATGGGGAAAAAAATTTGTTTGTCTTGCTGATTTCTGCTAAAGTCAAATTGTCTAGCTTCCCACTGAAATCCATTAAAAATTGTGGTTTTTGTCTCATTTAGGCTATTGAAGAGGAAGGAGGAGATCCAGATAATATTGAAATAACTGTTTCTGCTGACACACCCACCAAGAAACCAACTAAAGGCAAAGGTTAAGATCTGTTGACATACGTTATGTTCTTAAGCAGTTTTTGTTGCATATGTCATCTTAAAGAAGGAGCATGGAACTATGGCCTGTAGGCTGGATACAGTTGTGACTTAACTGTTTACGTCTTCTGTCGTGTAAGACATCTTTTGCCTTACTCATCTGTTTTCAGTCACTGTATATAGGCAATGTATAGGGATTCTGGATGTATATGTAAAATAGGTGGGTTAAGAGATGTTTTATGAGGTAGTGGCTGTACTGCTCAGAGATCCTGGAGACTTGTGCTGTGTGTGTAGAGGCAGTGTAGAAGATCAGTGAGATTTTTGGAATATGCTGTGTTAACAGAGGTCCCGAACATGGAGTGTTACAGGTGCAAAGCAGATGTAGGAACTGCTGTGCAGCTCTGGTGCTGGAGATGGGTATCTCTGTAGTGTCCAAGAGTATCTGTGCAGCAGCAAAGGGAGAACTTGGAGATTGCTTAGCCATGAGAAGATGCTGGACCTAGGCTAGTGATGAGTATACGATAATATGTGGTAGGGGGTCACTGCCTGAATAGGACTGCATTGTGTGGGTTTATTAGCATACTTCTTACTGGAGACAGGATTTAAAAATATGAATTTCATGAATGGGCTCTGAAGGCTTACTGTGTAATGTCTAATGAAGAGATTTTAGTTTTTCTGTTATGAAAAATCATTACTTAGATTCTATACTGATCTGTTTGGAAGTGATTGTGTTGGCTCTGTTTTCTTTTGCGTAAGTATTTAAATATTGTATTGGGAGTTTGGATTCTGGGGGAATGTTGTTTGGCTTTTTGTTTTCTGTTGTTGTGGGAGCATCCATAATCAAGTAATACTGGGAAAGGAAATGTCTGTTTTATGTATAGCATTCTTCATTGAGCATATATGCTAAGAATGTTCATGTGCTATAGACACCTGTTCTGGGAATGATCAGTCTTATACTGCTGTCACTTGTCTTAGGCTGAGTTTTGTGGTGGAAGTGATTATTCAAGCTTTTGTCTGGTGCTGTGAATGGGGAATTTAATAATCTATGTGTTTACAACGTTTGAATAACTTACCTGTACTTCTGACACACTAGAAAAGTGAGAGGAAGTAAACTGTTTCACAGTGTAGTTTCATTTTCTTCTGTGACTTTATTCCCTACCTTGGAAATGTAACTGATGCTTAAGAAAACTACATGGAAGCTAAATGAGGAAACGCTTCCACAATTTTTCATGTCGAGATCTAAATGGCTACTTGTTCTGCTGTGATGAACACTTATCTGCTGCTTTTCATTCCCCTATTCTCCAAACTAATATCACAATGTGGATAATGTTCTTTAACTGGCTTCTTGTTTAGTTATACTATTTTGCTTCTGCAAAGCCTACTGGTGATGTTGCTGCCTGAGGAAGGGCTTCAGTAACTGTTCCCTGCGATCTTTTCTGTGGAATTGAATTGTAAGGCATACATATGACATGTACGTTCTTGGTAAACCTCAAAGTAAAATAAATCATGAAGTTCTTATCTGCTTACTTTGCAAGCTCAAGAGTTTTTTCCTCATTACTACTTGGATTACAAAAGTCTTATGAGCAAATTGTTCGCCAGAAGTATGAGAGGTTCATGCTGTATTAATTTGCAAGTGTGGAACAGAAAAACTCACTAATTTCTCTAGGGAAGATCTTCTTTTTTCATTTTGCTAGTTTACTTCTAACTGTATGAAAGACTATATTCTTTCTTTTTAACTATTCCTTGTATGAGTTAACTGCTGATTCTAATGTTACTTCCCTCTCTGGTGCTTTCTGCTGAAGTATTTTACTAGTAACCAGAAAGTATCCCTCAAGATGTGCATATATAGCACTTCAAAAATCCATTCCCTAACGTGTCACTAGGAAACTTTCAAAGGCCTGTGGGAGATGCATGCCCATCACCTGAATTCAGAAGAACTGAATTTTCATTTAAAATGAACTATCTTGATTCTCTTTGTGCTTGTACATGCTCTTCACTATAAGTAGTGTTGCCTCCTTTACTGATTTTGCTGACCGATTTTTTTAGGCCTTTTGGTAATGCTTGCTCCCCCCGCCTCACCTCATAGCTTCAGACTAATACTAATGGGTCTTTAATTATTTTCCTGCTGTCCAGTGGTAAAATTAACAGTACTACTAGTCCTATAGTATTTTTTTCCCCATGCTATTATTGCTGTAAAAAGGAGGGTAGGAATATTAGATAATTGTTGGGGTTACAAAGAAAATAGAGCCTCAGAAAAGGCCAGGGAGCAACACATAAACCTCCTCACAGCAGCCAGAGAGGTAAATGGGAGGGAGGGAGGGAGGGAGAAAGGAAGGAGGTTTCCCTTTTGAAAAATCATTAACTATTTCAGATGAATGTCTCTTGTAGCCAGTTTTACTGCAGCTCTTCAGGTCTGTGGAAAAAGTGAGATGGCTAATTCCCTAGCACTGTCTGTTAGAAAAATTTGATCTGGAAAACTGATGCAGGCTGAATTAGAGGGGGAATAGTGTGTGTGAGTATATTTGTTTTCCCTCTCGTTGCTTTTTTGTGTGTTGGTTGACAAAAATGGAGAAGAATAAGAATGAAGCTAAGAGTGAGACTTTCATAGAACAGGATTTTGTAATGGCCTGATAAATTGGTCTATCAACAGAGGATATACTGTAGATTTTTACTGGACTGTGTTAAGCTTCTGATAATATGATACAAAGCCAATTTACTATGAGATGGGAAAAAAAAAAAAATCTGTAAAACACTGAGTAGAAGAATAAGGCCTTGACTCAGCTGGTTTGAATGTAGACCTTCTTTCTCTCTTAAAACAAACAGTAGCTTGCCAGTATCCCATACCATGTTCTGCAGCATAAGATACTGTATGAAAAAGGAGTCATATTTAAATAGGGCATTTACTGACTTGCCCAAAACTGAGCTAACACGTAGGGAGCCAAGTGGATCTTCATCGTGAAAGTGTATAATTGGAGGATTTTTTTATCACGACTTAAAGAATGCTTGCAGAAGGATTCTGTAATCCAGCAAGAATCCTTGATGAATCCTGTATGCAAAGTTAGTAAAAGTCTAACACCTTTTTTCAGAGCTAATTTAATTAAATATTTGGGGTAAAGAAGAACTGCAGAACAGCTAATCAGAAGCGCTATATAGATGAGAGCAGTTGGTTTTGGCAATTAAAGTTTGAAAGCTTGAAGATGGAAAAAATACCAAGTGCTCCATGTCTAATCGCCTCAGCTGGGCCTCTCTACCCTGGAATTTAGTAGCTATGGACAAATTTCTCTTTTTGTAAAAACATAATAATTTTTGGAAGAAGCTGTTCTTTTCAAGCCTGAACATTCTGATGCTTATTCTGGTATCTAGAGGAAGTTACTAGTATGAAATACTTTTCAAATGTTTCTGATGTGAACATTCCTTTGAAGTATCTGCAGTCAAAAATACTGTGGCATATTGACACATCATAACTTGGTGATTGAAAGTTACTTTTCTGCCAAGTTTTGGAATTAGTGTGGATGAAGAACAGATTTTAGGCTAATCAATTTTAAACCTCAGAGTATAAATGTGAGCAAAGGTGTTTATTTGCTGCTGCTTCAGGTTTCCAAGGCCAGTTAGGCACCTGTTACTTCGTGTTCAAAAAAGGTGTGGATGTGGTGCTTCAAGACATGTTTTAGGGAACATGGTGGCGCTGAATGGTTGAAATGGTTGGACTTGATGATCTTGAAGGTCCTTTCCAGCCTTAGTGATTCTGTGATTCTGTGTCTTAAGTACCCCTCTAGTTTCTGGCTGAATTTCTAATTTGACAATGCTGTTTCTTAGATCAAATTGCTGACAACTGTCAGTGGCTTATACTGCTGCCCAAATAATTTTGACTTCCTTATTAAAACTGTTTAGTTACTTAAAAAAACCCAAACACCTAAGTTGTACACTGTTGGCCTTCAAAAGAGAATGGAGTGGGGGAAATAATCTGCCATGATGTCCTCTGTCCTTTAGAAATATCGAAATAACTATTTTACCAAACTGCCAGTTAATTATTTATTTTTCTGAGTTGTTAACATCCATTACTATAGTTCTGTGATTTGATTTCTGGAACACTGTGCTGCGCAGCGAGCTTGCCCAGAGGTAGATCGTAGCTCTCCTGCCCAGTGAATCATCATTGGAGAAAGATAGGGATTCTCAACTGCACTGAAAATGGGTGTCTTATGGCCATGTTACATACATACACACGCAATCTGTGTGGTACTAGTGCAAATACCTTGATTTTAATCTTGAATAACCACAGTTTTCAATGTCTTCTAAATAAGTATTTTTCAGAATAAATTTTCTAAATGAGACTTCTTCCTGAGCTGCTTTAACCTGCTTTTTGAAGTTCTTTTTTATGGCAAGCAGGTAGCTTTTGTCACTTCTTTTCAGTGGCTGATTATGCTGATCTGCTTTGCAGTTGCTGAGTAAAATAGTAGAGGTTGAAAAGTGACTTCTCCATATGTTGGGGGGGGGCTTGCCCTTGCACACAGTGCTGTTGCACAGTTAATTAGGCCTCTTAATGTTACAAGGTATGTCTGTCTTGAATCACAAAGTAGGTTTGTTAATTTATTATTATTTCTGGGTATCTGACTGGTGGTGTTCAATCACTCCATATATTCCTGCAAACTTCTAAATATTTCTGTCAAGATTAAACCAATTATTGAGACCCTACTCTTTCTGAAGTGCTTTTACTCAAGAGTAGAGTACATTATAAGGAAATGAATACATTCTCCTCTTCTGAGGAAAAATGTGTGTAAATTTATTTGTGAAGAGAACACTCCCTTTAAACTAGACTTCTTGCATGTTGTTGATGAGTACATGATGTAGAGAAAAGAATCTCCCTCTGGAGGGAGGGAATTACTAAGCTAAAGTACCTGAACTCAATATTGATGATGGAAATGTAAAATATTGTAAGTTGTAGTCAACACTTGGAAAATAACATGCAGACTGAACCTTAGAAACACTTCACACAAGTGGTTCCAGTATTGGAAAGTTGTTTTCATAATTTAAGTTATGATACATCATGCCTTATTGAAGCAAGATGTAAACAATGTACAACAAACTGTAGGTAACGCTTCCATGTGCCTTCAGATAGGAGGAAGTAATCTTGCCAAATACTTCCTAAGTGATTTCATTAAGGTGAGGGTGAGTTGATATCTCTGAGCTGCACTAGAAATTGTTATGAATGTTCAATCACGTGATTACAAATGATGGCAAATCTTATGAGCAAGTCTGTGATTCTCTCGAGAGATTCTGACTTTGCAAAGCACATCCTTTCTAAAAACCATAAATGCCTAAGAGCAATATCCTGCAGACACTGTAGAAGACTTAAATATTCTTGTTACCCAGTGATACCATTTAAGAGTACAGAAATGTACGAGGATAATTTACTCTTGTTAATATTGTGGCAAATTATACTATTCAAATTGCAGCAGACCTCTTAACTAAATAATGCTATAAAGAGTTTATTTCATTGTAAAGATTTTCTTTCCCGTTCCTCCTTTTTGTCTCCTGTCTTGTGTTTTTGATGAATCTTTAGCATCAGGTACAACAGAACCCTGTTGGGGGGTTCATCAGCAATACCAGAAGAAAGGCAAACACTAATTCTTCTGAAATTTTGTGATGAGTGTCCCACTACTTCTGCATGAGGTGCATATGTCTAGTTTGTTTAAGATTTGTCTAAAATAGTCTTCTATAATTATGTATACATTCAGGTAGCCCGAATCTCTCATGTAGAGGACCATGAATAGGTAGAACAAGCTTATGCTGCAAGGTAAGGCTTGTAAATGAGATGAAAGCTAAACCTGCATAATGTTAAACCAACATTTTAAAGATGTTCTAAATCTTCTACTTACTTCTAAGGAGAATATTCATTCTCTATGTAAATAGTCTGTTGCAATTTTATGCTGTGTAACAACTGTGCTTGCCAGAAAAGAGGTTGAGCATGGCTTGTAAAGGAGTGCCATCATTCCAAGGTAAATTAGTATTTGTGGTGTTAGGCATCCAGATTCGTGGTGAGTGCTGCCTACACCACTGACATTTTTCAATAGCCACTGCATGGATAAACCTGTACATAAATTTTTATCATGTATTGACAACCTGTATGACTTGAGACCTGCTTATGCCAATTGTTCAATTGTCTGCAAGAAGGTCCAGCAGTTCTGACTGTAATTGTTAACATACCTTTTAATCCCAGTTATTTTCCTCAAAGTGATACTAGTCTTGAATAAGTTCACAGAAACAGTCAGTTTCTGAAAGGTGTTTGTTGCAGTCTGACTTTAATTAGTGAAATCATGAGCCAAGTGTGTATTTTGGTAGCCCATTGTGGATGAGTATCAGCATGGAAAAGTTCTTCCGAATTTTTCTGGATGCTGGCTTTTTAGCAAGTTACTGTACCAACATCCGAAAACTATCTGTATCGGAACCTTGAAGTGCCACTTTTGAGTATTGTGAGACTAATCAGATCAAGGCAAACTGAAGCACAGAACTGAGAGGGAAAGCAAACTTACTACCACTTTCTGTCTTGAAGCTGAAAAGTAAAGGTCATTGTTCAGGTCTCCTTATGGCTTGGAATACCTCTGGTACTCAGAGTAAATGGGACTTACTGCAAAGAAAAACAGACAGACTAAAGAAAGGCTGATGAAAACATGTATTCCTGTTTGGCTTAATCTAGCAGCAAACAAAAGATAGGGACAGCTTCATTACTTCCTCTTGATGAGGACATGTCAGTAAAATATAGTTGTCTAGTTGCCGTTGCAGAATGGTGGGACTAACTTGAGGTAGCTTTGTCAAATTTTTTTTTCCCCTCTTTCTTATGAAGTCTGGGTTCTAGTTCACCTGCCAGGTTTCCTCAGGCAAAATGAATGAATTAAATGGCTTTCATGATAGTACATGCTATATAGAAAGCAGACATATTTATCAACTGCTGTGTGTGTTTGTCTGCCTCTGTGTATGCTTTTATGCTTAACTCCAAGGAAAAGCTTGGAGTTTCAGGCTTAACAAACTAAAGAAATGAAAGGTGAGAGGGGTAAAACAGAAAACAGTTGAATATGTGTAGGAACCCTTGTTGTATCTCACTGCTTTTTATTTACATTGAAGACATCTGTAGGTGTAGATTCACAGAATGCTAAAATAGTAGTACAAAATTTGGGTTAGGCTTCCTTTCAGGCATCAGCCATGACACATATCAAAACTGTCCTAACCAGGGTAAGTGCAATGCCCTTTCTGAGGAAGTTAGCTTCCCTAACTATAGCTGTGTTGCTGCTTTTTGCACCAAAATCTCACAAATTGATTGTGCTACAAATCTAGAACAGGAATGTTTTGTTTTAAATGAAGTAAAATCATCGCCAAGATCTCTTTATGGCTTTAGATCTGAACGTTTAGATCTGATGTTTTGCAATCGTAGATGTAACTTCTGCCATGGAGACTAGTGTGCATCTGAACTCAAAACAATATGCTGTATATAGGAGTCATGTACTGTCAGAGTGCCATATTTCAGTGTAATGAATAAAACCAACTGGAATCTTAATTAAAACCAAAACAGTAGTCTGTTTTCTTGCCCTGTACTTGACCAGATACCAGCTTTGAATGCAATTTAAAAACTGTGGAAACTAGTCGCTGATGAAAATTGACTATTCCAGGTAGCAGAAATGTCCATACTGTATCAAACTTTGGCATATGTTTTTCTTTCCTACTCCTTTTGAATACTTATAGAATTGATTTAGCCATTCACTAGAGGATGAAGGTATGAGGGAAGATGTGATGTCAAAAAATTAAAACATTAAGTGCTGATCATGACTGCCATCTCATTTGCCTGTTGAATTGACACTGAGTTTCAGTGGAAGATAGTAAACCTGCTTCCTAACAGAACTGCTTTTGTACCTTGGGCTACTGAAATCCATCACACAGGCTAATCTTTGGTAGAATGAATCAAAGAGACAGATGCTATACTAAGGGCATATTTGTGTGGAGATATTTATACCTAGTATTCTTTGGTCTTGTTTTTGCAGAAGATTAAGGAAACACAATAGGTTCCAAAGGGAGCTGGTTTTAGTTGTCATTTCCACAGAGCCGTCTTTGTTAGAGAAAAGTGAGCATGTGCTGGAAGAATAGAATTATTCTATGTACCCTTAGTACAGTAAAGAATATGTAGAAAACCCAAATGCTTCACCTGACTTCTGCTGATTGTTCCCTCCAGTGAGGAAAAGCACTGAAAAAGGTGGCTTGGAGAGGCTGTGCAATTGCTGTACTTACAGATACTCAAAAACACAGCTAGATGAAACCCTGAGCAATCCGATCATACTTGGAACTTAGCTCTACTTTTGAGCGGGAGGTTGGGTGGACTAGATGACCTTGAGAGGTCCCTTCTAACCTAAATTGTTCAGTGATGCTAATTATCCTGTAAAGTCAGGCCTTTTCGACGTCTTGGGTCATGAAGTCTAGTTAAATCCAGTAATTCTAGAAATGTACACTTTCATGTTCTCCTGAATTCCATTATCGCTGAAAGTAGAAGGATTGGTATTAAAATCACTTTACTTGGATGTAACTGCCTGTTTATATGCAACAGCATTGATTGTTCATGCGCTCTCAGCTGACTTTTTTTTCTCCTCACTGTAAAAATACTAAGTTTTGGGAAGGTCATATTATAGTGAACAGTTCAGATAAACTAGAGCATATAGAGACTAATAAGCTAAGGCCCAACACATAATCAGTAGTGAAAGTAAGTCTGCTCTACATAGCAGCTGTAGTTATTAGCATATCCTATTGTTTCAGGTAAAAAGCAGGAGGCTGATGAATTAACTGGTGATGCTTCAGTTGAAGATGATTCCTTTGTCAAGGTAATAAAAGTATGTAAATTTTTTCCCCAGTTTATATTTAAGTTCGATGTTTGGCTTTATTTACCAAAAAAAGCTTCCATTTTCTTTGCGCTAATTTATGTGGAAATTGAGAGCGTTGTTTTTAGTGTGTTCACAGCTGTGATGCCTAAGGGTGTCAAGGTGTGGAGTTTTTAAACATGCTATGAATTTTTATTATGGATGTGATACACTATGTTGCAGAAACAGTGATTTGAGCAGTGATTTTTTTCAGAATATAGCTAATGCCCTTAGTTATGCCAAATGTTTGTTGTTGACACCAAAAGGAAAGTGAATTGGAGACTCAAGATGCAAGTGATCAAGACGGAAACGATGAATTAAAGGATTTTAAAGAATCTGCTGAAGATGAGAACTTGAATTCTAAAGAACTACCATCTGCAGAAAAGAAAAGATACCGTGACCTGGAGCCAGCAGAGACAACAGAAGATGCAGAAAAGGATTCTGAAAGTCAGGTACTTTGTTGTATTTTACATGCATTTTTGTTGGCAAAATGTACATTTTTCTTAGTGTGTCTGTATTACTAGGAAGTCAGAACTAGCTTGTCAGTTTGTCTTGCTTATCTCTAAAAGAAAATTTGGTACTTTTTTCTTCCTGTTCTTCTTGACTTGTGTTTTGAATTGTCCTGAAACAAATGTGGCATTGATTTATAAAATCAGTTTACACAGAGTTCCCAAGTTGTCCTTTTCCCAGGTACTAGTAGTGACATACTGAACTGAAAGATGCAAGTCATGAGAACTGCTCGTTGATGTTCACCTTACTGAGTGTATATACACTTAACTAAAATGTTTTCTGAGTTAACTGAATCTCCTGACTGTCTGAATGTTAGTGTCTTACAAATAGTTTGCTGAGTAAGCCCCTGTTATGTTCTCATAGGAAAATGAAGGTCAAGACGTAGAAGATTACACTTTTCCAACTGTCCATGTAAGTTCCAGATCAGTTCTGTTAAGCTGATTTTCATGTCTATTTAGTTGGAAAAGATCACTTTAGATTGTCTTTTTGCTCCAGCATGCATCTTAGAGTCAGATGATGTAAAACAATAAAGGTAAACAGCATGGGAACCTTTCATTCATATTTTTTATAATGCAGATAACTGTGATTTCTAAATAAGGTGTTCTATTTAAATGCAAATTCCTGTCTGCGATTTGGGAGTATTCAGTGTATAGACTTAACAAGGAATATTTTTCAAACTCTCTTAAAAACACTTCAGAGGGCTATGCCAAATGCTAACATAGTATATACAGCCTTTACAGGAGTTTAGAAGTCCTGCTTTAATATAGGAATTTGCCTGTGGAGAACGTTGAGTGGGCTGTTGGTTGGTGTTGTTTTGTTTTTTTTTTATTAATACTAACGTCTGTAACATCTTAAAGTTCAGAAATTCATTCTGAGTTACGTGAAATTGATGTCTGAAAAGGGACATCTCCTACAGCATGTCTTGCTCAGTGAGGTTAATGATAAATAAAAATGAAACTATGATTTTAATAGGTATTTGCTTAAGTACTTAGTGGAGGCAGTCTACCTAGTTTCTGACTTCTATCCTAACCTTTTAAAGCTAATGATGGATTGCTTGCATTTCACTGAAAGTAGTAACCAGCTGTGTGATAGCAAGACAAGCAACAGTTTAGAAACATCCTGTTGAGTTAAGGGGAGAGAAGAAAATAGGTGTGTGTTCCAACCAATTGCAAACTGCAAGTGTTGCAGATAGATACCAGTGAAGTTTCGCACAAATTCTCAGTGATTTGACAAGGGAGGCGCACAGGCTTGGTTTCTATCTTTTTCTTTGGAAACAGTTTTCAGTTCGTTAATTTGCCTTCATACGCTAAAAATTCTGTGGAAAATATGAACTGTTCTGCTTAAAGTTTTAAAGTAGGAGACATTTACTCTTGACTTCTTTTCTTGCAGGATGGTGAAGATGAAGAAAATGAGAAAGGTATGTTTAAAGTTTAATAGAGTTCAGAGGTCCTTAGTCTGGTAGAGCAGGCAACTTTCTCTTGTAATGTTCAATCTCTTTACTAATACGGCTTGTCTCCAGTATTAAGTATCAGTTGTGTCCTTTATTAAGCTCAGCGCCTGGAATCGTTGGCAGTCAGTGGATTTATTTCACTCCTGAGAGTTATTTTACTCTTAAGAGTTGATTACAGTACTTATCAGTTACTGTGGTGGATGTATAATATAATTGTAATACTATGATTCTTAATTAAAAAAACATAGTATTGAAGGACTCTGATTTTAATATACGGTAAGTCTTGATGCAAAAGCTTCCGACTTGCACTGCAGTAACTGATGTTTAATTGCGGGCAGTGATACACCCTTACACTGAACTTGAACACCCAACAAATGTATGGACCATCATATGCTTGGCTTAATGTCACTTAGAAGTACCAGTTGTATATAGGATGGTAAAGTAAGTGTTTGGAAACCTGTGGAGTGGCTACATTTTTTTTAAGCTGTGCTCATTAGTGAAACTACAGAAGGAATGTAATGCATTTGGGCAAACAGACTTCCTGGACAGAAGTCTTAAGGATTCTACGTATTGTGGACTAGAAAGGACATGGAACACCATCACTTTACACAAGATGGAAAAAATACACTACTGAAGTTACAGGATAAAACTACAGACTCCATGTTTACGAGGGACCCTATGGCCGAAGTGTCTCATCTGTGCAAATTCAAGAATACGGTTGGAGATGCCTATGAGGGACTGAGATGGAAAATCTGTCCAGTGGATGAAGACTGAGAACCATTTGTCTACGAACTCTGGATTAAAGCCCACTCCTCTGTTTTCTGCAGCAGCCTTGTACAGCTAACTTGACCACCAAACAACTCCTTAGAAAGGAAAAGCAAAAGAGAACACCACTGTGGAAGACTGAAATTCTCCGAGACTGTAATTCTTCCGGATTTGGGAAGGTTAGAAGTCCTAGAATCAGGAAGATTCAAAGACAGATTAAATCAAACTGTGAGCGTCCAAAGCAACTATTTTCTTCTGGAACGCTAAATCCTAAACTGGAAAACGGATACTTCTTATGAAGAACGGTTATCTCCAGGATGGAACCATATTCTCCCTCCTAATGTTTTGGTATTTGTCTCTAGAAAATGTATTTTGCCATGAAGAATAAGTGATCCTGGGTAAAGGATTTATATTTGTGTTAATACACCTTGTGTTTTTTTTCTAACCTTCCATCAGTGCTAATAACTGGCTTTGTATTTTCTAGGTCCTATTCTAGCTTATGCATATGAAATTGTTTAAACTTCTTGTTTTGCCATATTTATTCCTGTTAAATCCTCTTAGATAAAGCAGGTTCTGGTGATGGTACACAAGAAGTATCTAAACCTCTTCCTTCAGAAGAAAGCCTAGCTGAGGCTGATCACACGGCTCACGAAGAGATGGAAGCTAACACCTCTGTGAAAGAAGCTGAGGATGATAACATATCGGTTACAATCCAGGCTGAAGATGCCATCACTCTGGATTTTGATGGTGATGACCTCCTAGAAACAGGTAAAAATGTGAAAATTACAGATTCTGAAGCAAGTAAGCCAAAGGATGGGCAGGATACCATTTCACAGAGCCTGGAGAAGGAAAGCAAGGACTATGAGATGACTGAGAACCATAAAGATGGTAAGAAGGAAGACTGCGTGAAGGGTGATCCTGTCAAGAAGGAAGCCAGAGAAAGTTCAAAGAAAGCAGAATCTGGAGACAAAGAAAAGGATACTTTGAAGAAAGGTCCCTCGTCTACTGGGGCCTCTGGTCAAGCAAAGAGGTTTGTTTTTCTATGTCAGTTCTTTACGATACTGAGTACCAGCATTCAATAAGATCACTCTACATTAAGGGGGTAGCAGCAAGAATCTTATAATTAGTATCCTATGCTCCTGCCTGTAGATTTTTTTGACCGCCATAAGTTACTTTTTTAAAATTCAAGATCTTCGTATAGACACTATGTCCTACTGATTGCATTGTCGAATTGTCAGCATTTATTTATTTTTTTCAAATTGACGATTTTTTTAAATGTCCTTGTGATGATGGTAATGAACAGCTATCAGTTCTAAGAACACAAAATGAAGTCAAGTCCCCGTCCTGAAATCTGGAGAAGATTGCCATATATCCACTGAATAGAGTTGTCAGAAAATCTAGATCTTCAGGCATCTTGGGGAAAATCAGTGCAAGAATCCATAAGGGAATCATTTGTTCAAATATACAGTCTAGCCCTTTTTTATTTTTATTTTTTGAAATGTTAACTTGTCTATTAGTATTAGTAGTATAAAATGCAGTACTTAAATTCTGTATTTTCAATTTTCTTCTGATTTTGATTTGCTTCTCTAGCTCTACTAAGGAATCTAAAGAAAGCAAGACAACATCAAAGGATGATAAAGGTAACTATGACAGATTAGGGTAGTATTGTCTTGAACTGAATGCTTTCCTGTTTAAGAAGTAGCTTGCCACATACTAAAATGGCTTATATAATTGAACTCCTCCATCTGTAGTAAATTATGCTAGAGGTACAGTAGTCATTAGCTATATGTATGTCTTTTTTTTTTTTTTTTCCCCTCCTCCTTATGCCGGATTCCTTGTAAGATCAAAAATACTTATTCTAAAGACTTAATGAAAATATATTCTCCTATTTCAACATACTTTTGGGAGCAAATTCCACTTAATGTTTCCCAAGTCTTTGTTTTGATGAGAAGGTGTAATTTTCAGATATGACTGCTGTAATTTAGATACAATGGTTTGGGTTGATGTTATACTTGGAACAAGTAAAATACAATTGCAAGTACTTAAACATAGTGCCAGTGACTTTTTTGTCTTAATTCTAGCTCATTGTTAAATAAAGTGAACTCTCGACCAAATATAACAGCTGAAACGCCAGGTAGCAAAACTGCAGTTGTGGCTGTGTAGTGCATTAGAGCTGGACCTATTTGTCTACCTTGGAGTTTCTGTAAAACCCTGTATTATGATTACAGATTCACAGAGTGGAGCTCAAGAGCACGTTAATGTCACCAGTTATACTGGTGCTTCATAGTTGAACAAATACGTTTGTATCTCATGTGTCTCCTTATTTTGCGCCTACTAGCTCTCTGCCAAAAATCTTTGTCACAGAATCTCTTGCATATCATTAGTGGATGAATGGAACTTTACCTGATAAACTTCTGAGGAGAAATTTGTGACAGACTTAATTCAGTGTTCTGTAGATGCATGTCTGTTCACAGTAGTTACATGCTTACAATGAAATTACATGAATATACAGCAAATCTGCTTTCATGTAGCATATGTGATAACTGTAACTATCATAAGCCTGTCTTAAAATACATAGCCAAAGCCAGTATAGTGGCACTTCACTGATATTCTAAGTGTATCCCACTTTATCAAGACATCTAGGATTATTAAGATAATCCTAGTTTGACGATGACTGAGACTTGTTGCCTTATGATCTGAGCTCATCTTGATGCATTGAAGCAGGAAAAACTACCTTTTTTCCTCAAATAGGTGAAATTCCCTTTTAAAACTCTGCATACCACCAGATTTTCCAGCTGTTCAGCTGGAGATCCAGTTCTGGTCTTGCCTGTATGACTGGCTACATTTTAACATACCCAAAAGCATTTCATACATTTAGCAGCAAACAACAAGCTGAACTAAATAATATAAGACTAAAAGATTTTGGGAATAAGATCACATGAATTTCTTGAATTTTTAGTTCTATGTTATTGCAAAAATGGCAAATATGGTGCAGGGGGAGGGTTGGTCTTTAAGACACGTAATGTTTCTCTGGCTTTTCTTTAGTATTTTCCTTAGCATGTGGAAAATAATTTTGGTGGGTTGCATCCAGTTCTACATGCAGCAGTATTTTTAAAAAGTTGCTCTGGATGGAGGATAGATACTTCGAGAAGTTGTGGAAACTGACCACGTTATTCTGGAGGCTAGGATTAACCAAGTCTCTCTAGCTTCCTTTCTGCCATCTCTTTGGTAATGCGACTAGTGTAAAGATGTACTAATGAAGAACAAACACTGGATGCTAAAAGAACTTTCTTGTGTGGAAGTTACTGATAAGAAACAGAAGTTGAAGCTTACTGTACATACCCAAATGAGGGGTAAAGCATGCCTTTAACAAAGAATTGTATGATTTTTCTAGCTCTGTCGTTTGGGTATGAGTTAGCCAAGCTTTTGGTCTCAATACATGGGTAAATGAATGAAATCTTATGGCATATATTTTTTTTATATAGAAGTCTTTTCAAGAAAGGTAACCGGATAAACAGTTACTTAAAGGTAACAGGCTAAGTTTCTCTTTTCAGCAACAGTTTAGTTCAACGTTCGTGGTACCTCTTGTCTCCTTAATTTTTTGGCTGTTTTGTAAAACTTCTTTCAGGAAGCGCAAGCAGTGTTAGTGGTAGCAGTGGAAGTTCAACTAGAAACCTGTGGGTTAGCGGACTGTCTTCCAACACAAAAGCTGCTGACTTGAAAAATCTTTTTGGCAAATACGGAAAGGTATTTCATGGGGTGTGATAACATGCGTGTTGTGTGTGTCTCTTCCCTCTCTATTCAGTTACAGAAATTGAGTAACGCTTGATTTAAATAAAAGTCTGAGATGAAATGTCTAACAAGTGAAATCTAAAAAAAACCCCAGTACTTTCAGCGTCTAAAGTAAGAGTGCATGCTTATGGGAAGGAACCATATGTTAATTTTATAAGAAATTTTTCTTCCTGTTGAGGTAAGATTGATGCAAAAGAAATGTCATAAATATGACTGGTCAGGACTGGCTTTAAAAAAAGTTTTTAAATTAAATCACGATGGCTCTGTTCTGCAGTAACTGTATTTAACCATGACTGTAAGATAATGTGCTAACCAGTAAAATTATAACGTAAACAGTCTTTATAGCACTTTCTGCTTTGGGAGACTGTTTTTAAAATGTGTTCTGAGGACATAACAAATGGGAAAAATAGGTTTAACAAAAAAAACCCAAACAAAAAACAGTTAATGCCTGTTCTTTTAGGGACTCTTTTAATGACTTAATGAATTTTTTTACAGGCTGCTTAACATAAGTCTGTTTTCCTGGATTTTGGTTTAATTTAATGTACAAATTCCATAGAACAATGCAGAATCCATATAAGCTAAGTAGTCTTCTGAAAACAGTTTTTGTTGCAAAGGAGTTGCTGATTACTGTATGAATTCATAGTGTTTCTACAAGCCTGTGCAGTTAGGATGTTATTGCATCTTGGGAACTAGTTAGAACCTTAGCGCTGTGAATATCAAGTATGTGTACTGATTATCTGATATCTGATTTTTCTACTGAATTTAGTAGGTGATTTTATTTAATGCGTTCACAAGTGTTGAAACCAGAGAGTGTATTTTTTTGAAACTTCAAATTCTTTGGCCATTTTTGCTGTAAAGTTACTTGGTACCTGTATTTACTTAGCTTCCCAGTTTTAAATTAATTGGGAAATATTTAATTTCTAAATCACTGTATTATTATAGGATACTAGAAAGATAAAATTGTTGCATTAGAGCATGACTACATCAGGAGAACTTGCTATGGTAGTTACAGAAATTCGAGCAAGGACCAGGAAGTCAAAGCTTAATGTTTTCTCAAAAAGCCAGTGTCAGAGAGCTGGCAGCTAAAATTGCTTAATTAACACATTTGCTAGATGCCTTTGAAGAACTGGCTCCCTCACTAAGATACTGCTTATACCTTCCTGCCATTAATTGGCAGCTGCTGACTCTTTTGTGGGGGTTCATCTGTCAGAGATGGACTGTCAAATTCAGATCAGCAGTGTTTCTGTGAGTGAATTCTGACAGTAACTGTCAAAAGAAGCATTTGGATGATGTGCATGAGGTTGTGACTGGTCAAAACAGGATGTAAGCATTAATTATGCCTTGATGTGCAAGTTGGGGTAAAGTTCTCAAAACTGCAACTTCCTGTGGCGTTATGTGCTTTTGAAAACTTGGAGCGTCAGTCTTTCTAGTGGGGTGGGTTTTTTGTTGTCGTTGGGGTGGTTTTGTTTGTTTTGGTTTTTATATGCTAGGATAAAAATATTATTGGAATACCATCACTTCCTTACTAGAAATGTCTCTCTCAAAACCTAAATTTTACCTGTTTATGTAGGTGCTTGGTGCAAAGGTGGTCACAAATGCACGAAGCCCAGGGGCAAAATGTTATGGCATAGTAACAATGTCTTCTAGTACAGAAGTGGCTAGATGTATTGCACACCTTCATCGAACAGAGCTGCATGGACAACAAATTTCTGTTGAGAAAGTAGGTTTAATAAGATGAAAACGTTTCCCAAAATAGACCATCTTATGCAAGAATCTGTATTAACCCATTTACTTTTGGAAAAAATATAGGTGAAAGGTGATCCCTCCAAAAAAGAGTTGAAGAAAGAAAGCGATGAGAAATCTGGTTCAGGTAGAAGCATGGGAGACAAGAAGAGTGCATCAAGTGATAAAGCCAGCAAGTAAGAAATTTCACGTGTCTTCTGAAGTTGTGAAAATCCTTTAAGTTTAATTTTCCTCATGGCATTTGTGTGTTTCCTTCCTAACAAGAACTCCGTCAACCAAAAAAGAAGAAAAGAAATCTGAGAAATCTGAAAAAAAAGAAAGTAAAGAAGCCAAGAAAACAGAAGGTAAAGATGAGAAGAGTGATAATGGAGCAAGTGGCCCTAATCAAGAATCCACTAAAAAAACTGAAGAAAAGAAAAGAATAAGTATGCAATATAGCCATGTTTCCTCCTGTTGAATCTGTGTGTCTGACTTGTTTTAGGGGCATGTTCTTGCTCTTACCAGAAACCAGACGATTAAACACCTGTTCTCTTTTAGACTCCAGTAACCTGTATTACTTTAGAGCTGATGTTAAATCTTCCATATTTTATATTGCCACTTAATTACAGACATGTGCTGGTATGCTTCTCCTACCAGTTACACTTCAATTTAGAGCTTTAGAAATTTCACCAAGGAAAATCTGTAATAGGCAATTAGGGATGTGTATGTGTGTTAAACCTTTTTTTTTTCCTCTCTTTTTTTTTTTTTTCTTCCCCATTCACTAGGTGGTAAAAGCCCAGGTCAAGTTGTAGTTTTAGACCAAACAAAAGGAGACCAAGGCCACACTAGGACAGTTAGAAGGGGAAGGTTTGATAAAGTAAGTATCTGTAGATTTGATGCTATCCTTATCTGATTTGATACTACCTTACAGTTGATATTTATACTGAAGAGTTAATAAACTATCACGAACTGTTAAGCTTAGATAGAAGCTTTGTATGCTTTGGGATAGCTAAGTAGTTAATGATACTTGAACATAGCATCCAGAAATCTCCCTAAATGAATGAGACTTCTGAAATAACCACTGTAATCTCTATCTATAGCCACAGATATTGAGGAACAAAGAGCGTATTATCCAAGATAAAGTGAAATTCAGGGAATACAGGGGTAGAAAGGATATCTTGCCTTTTGAAAAGATGAAGGAACAAAGATTGCGAGAACACATGGTTCGATTGGAAAGAATACGACGAGCTGTTGAACTCCGAAGGTAGTAATTCAACTTTTTGCTAAAGGCTATTTTATACATTAATTGATCAGATACTATATTTAAAAATCTAATTAGAATGCATTATGTTAAGCCTTTTACTCAGATGTTAAAGTCTGGGACTCTACCTAAGCAGTATCTTTATATGAATTAACAGACTCCAGGTTTTTTGTTTAATCTTTTAATAGCGCTATGTGCATACATAGCTTAGTGTGCACATGGGGGGGGGGGTGTGTGTCTCATAAGTGTTGCTGCATGCCAGTTGTTTGTTTGTTTGTTTGTTTTAAAGATGAGAAGTTGACAAGGAGTTGTGGCCAATAAATAGCAGTTGGGGGGCGCGTTTTTTGTTTGTTTTGAAACGGAGACCTGTTGTGTATCTCAATGACAAATCAAGCATAATACAATCTTGTCCCTTTAAATAAAAAGACTAAATGGCTACACTGTTCTATTCTGCTCTTTTCATGTGGCCAAAAGTTTACAAAGGATAGTTAAATGATTTGTGTTGTTAGCTGGATTTCCCTAAACAAAGGAACTCCCAGCAAGCATAAAGGTTAAAGGAAGAAATGCCTTTTCTGCTTCTTGTAAGCTGTACTATAGGGGGTGAGAAGAAAGCAAAATGAAGCTGTTGATAAGTGTACCTAACCTGTGCAAGTCATGAGTGGTCATGTTATTCTGTCTTATTTTTGGACATAGTAAATAAATGTTTGTTAGCTTGAAGAGGGTAAGAGTTAAAATAGCAAGTATTTTTAAGATCCAGATCCTATCTTTGCTAAGCTGTTGTTATTGTCTGCCAGATGACAACATAGAAATATGAATGCAGCATAAAATACATCAAGGATGATGATTCTTAATATAACTTTTCCTAGTATCTGTTGTCTGTAGAAAGGGTTCTGTAGAATATGCTAAAACCAGCTTGGCTACTTGGGGCTAAAAGGAGTAGGCTTCCGATGCCCGGGCTTCTGTCAAGAGTTTACTCTCAAGTACTTTTGTTAATGTCTATGTCTAAGGTGATGTTAGTTTTGGAGGACAAGATTTTTCAGATGAGTTTCTGCTACCTCTTTTTTCTTATTTTTTTTTTTTTTTAATTAGGCGAATGAGAGAGAACGCATACGAATAATGCATGAACGAGAAGAATGCTTGCAGAGAGAAAGGGAACGATTAGAAATTGAAAGGCAAAAACTAGAGCGGGAAAGGATGGAAAGGGAACGTTTGGAAAGAGAGCGTGTTCGTATTGAACAGGTGTGTGTATTTATATTTTGGACTGTAGTGCGATATAATTTTGGAATATATCTCAGCTTGCACTTGCAGTGAATTTTTCTCTTCACTCTTCCACCCAGGCCATAAAAGAACCAACCAAACATTACATAATGTACAATGTACACCAGTAGTAATCTTTATCTTGTTTGCTTGACTTGCGAGTAATTTGATGGCAAATTCTTGCCACTGGTTTATGCAGTGGCTGTATGTGTCTGTCTCAAACTGAAGTACAGCAGATCGTACTGCCTATACTAGTCTTCCATACTGGATTTTTTCCTAGAGAATGTCACTGCAAACTTAAGGAGATGTATTTCTGGGCAACAAATACAGTAGCAACACAAGAAATTACCTGGAAATATTTCTGTCTAAGATCCAATAGCTTCTCCAGATCTGTTGTCTGCTTTTTTAGATAGCATTCCTTATGCTCTTTAATCTTAGATGCTATCCAAGGATTAACTGTATCGGATAGCCTTTATTAGAAAACTATCAACTTTGTATACTTGCTGACTGTTCTGTAAGTATCTCTAATAAAGAGCTATTTTGTTTGATATGTTTATTCACCCTTCCCTTTCATGGTAGGAGCGTCGGAAAGAAGCAGAGCGTATTGCTCGTGAAAGGGAGGAACTTCGTCGTCAACAGCAGCAGCTTCGTTATGAACAGGAAAAGAGGAATTCTTTGAAACGTCCACGTGATGTAGATCACAGGTAATCTAACTCTCAAACCATTGTTTTACAGTGCTTAGTAAAAAGAAATAGCTACTAGCCTTGTGTCAGACTTGTTTCAGGGACAAATGCGTTTTCAAGTTCTCACAGAAGAAGTGGATTTCTAGTATTCGTTTATTTTGACAACAGTTTATGCCAAGAAAACATAACCTTATCTGTAGGAGAGAGTTTTGAAATAAGAGAAGGATCCAGTGAATTAATTCTTACTGTACAAAAAAAGCATAATGCAATTCAGTGCATTTGCTGAGAAGAGCTGTTCTTCTGCCTTGATGGTTGAAATTTCTAGCTTCTACTTCATTAAGAGTTCACATTTTTGGTAAACGGATGGTTCAGAAGTCAATGTGACAGCTTTTAATTTTTACTGAAGCTGATGATCTCTATAATTTGCCGTCTGAGACACATGAATTGAACTGGCTTTGATCTTAATTTGATTGTAACAATCGGAGTGAGACCATAGCCATAAAACTGACATATCAGTGATACAGTGGAAGGTAAGGGTTAGTTGTCATGGTAGATATAGTAGCAGAACACTAATATTTCTTCACCAGAGGAATAAAGTCAGCTTCTTTTTTCAAGGCTACTGATTTTGCACTTTAGATCACATTCTTATCGTAGAGACTCTGTACCTGAATGTTTCTAGTGAGCAAGGCTGTGACATTTCCTACACTACTCTTTCCTGAGAATGCTGTTCTGATTTCTGGGTGTTGGGTTTTTTTCCCCACTAGAAGGCAATTTATTTTTCCTAAAAGGCTATTTTCAAGGCCAAATTTTGCTACAGTCTTGTTTTTGTTGTTTTCGGTTTTGTTCTGGGTTTTTTTGGGGTTTTTTTTTAAACTGCCCAACATGGTATACTATTGCTTAGATTTTATTGCATTTTTTTTTTTATATTTTGCCTCTTAAATTTGCACGTCAAACAGAGGGATGTTTTGGCTTTTTTTCTTAAGTTATTTTGTTCACTACTATTTAAAGAGTCTACCTTTTTGTTAGTAGCTTTCCAAATGTCAAATGAGCATCTTTAAAACAAGACAACTGACTTTTAACAATTTTCTGCATATCAGGCCTTGATTTGGATACCTGTAACTGATGAGGGTTCATTTGTTCTGCTTAAAGGAGAGATGACCCTTACTGGAATGAGAATAAGAAGATGGCTCTTGATACAGATGCACGTTTTAGTCATGGTTCAGATTACAGTCGCCAGCAGAACAGGTTTAATGATTTTGATCACAGAGAACGGGGACGATATCCAGAAGGTGGTTCTGTTCCATCATCTTCTTTTGACAGGTAAGTTTAGATAATAGGGTAGGTATTTGCCTGCCAACATCTCTGTGGATTTCACTCTTAACTATTCAAAATTTAAAATGGTGCTAAATGCTTTTAGAGTTCTGATGCAATAGAATTGCAGTAGCGTCCTGAAATTTCTTGTGTCTTCAGGACAGTCTGCTTATAGCATGGAATCTAGTCCACTTTTCTCTGAGGATTTTAAATTAGCTGCCTGTTGGTCTTTTTTGAGTGACATCTTGAAATAATTTTTTTTTATTATTCCTCTTTCACATCTAGTTGTAAGTGAGTTCCAATAGATTAGATCTATCCTACTTGGTAACTTACCTCCTTAAGAAGCAAGGCTAAAAGCAACCGATTCAGTGAGTGCATTATGTGCACGAGTCGCATTCGTTAGGGTCCATGCAACTGTGCAGTAAATGCTGTTTCCACATCTAACTTTATGTTTCCACTGAGCATCTACGATAGCCAGTTACAAAGTTAAGACCACATAATTGTAGCTTCTGGTCTTACACTTCTATACTGCAATGAACTAGAATTGTATTTTCTAGCTGACTTGAGAAATCTAGCATTCCTTCTGCTTCGTACTAGGCAAAAAGGAGGCCCTACAATTGCTTAAATTATACTGACCAAAATGTGAACAGATAAATGCGTAAAGAAATGTTAAACTGGCTGTGAGAACTCAAGCTCAAAATGACAATTGCAGAAATAAATATAATTTGGGGTGGGAAGAATCTTTGAGATATATACCACATATATAGTAATAAACATGTAATATAAAGATTAATAATATTTTTGTGTACTCATGCATGTACTGACATGTGCAGAGAAATGGGAAAATGAGCGACAAGCAAATGACTTTTTCCTACTTCAACAACTTAGGCGAGAACGTTTCGTAAATCAAGGTGAAGCAAAAAAGACTCGCCCAACAGCACGACGGGAAGAGCCGGGGTTCGAGAGATATCCTAAGAACTTCAGTGAGTCTAGAAGAAATGAACCACCACAACCAAGAAGTGAACTTCGAGATACAGACAGACGAGAAGTGCGAGGAGATAGAGATGAAAGAAGAACAGTGATAATTCATGACAGACCTGAAATACCACATGGTCGGCATCCAAGAGAGCCTGGTTCAAATCCACCTAGGCAAACAAATTGGAAGAGCGAGGGAAGCATGAGCACAGACAAACGGGATGGCAGGTAAATTTGCTGGCTAACCAACAAACTAGTGAAGGTGTTGATTCCTGTAGAATTCATCCATATTAGCAGTTCCTCAAGAATTGATGTGCAAAGAGAGAACAGACCCCCTCCTAAAGAATGGCAAAGTCACGTTCCAAAAACATTAGAAAAAAATTGTGTATAGGTTGTTACATATGCTAAACCTCATCTGTAAACTTGATGCTGACTCCCAGCAGTCTATTCTTAATCATGTGTAGCAACATGTAGTAAGGAGGCTTTTGTGCAAGAATGCAGATGTAAACAAATAACATGTAAGCTCTAATTATTTAGAGCGCCACATAGATGTAAAAGAATGTTTCTAAGAAGCTGAACCTGAAAAACCAAATGGAATCTTTGAAGTCTAAATGTGCTATGATTTGGTACCAATTCTATTAAACTGAAACAAAAATTTTGATAAAAGTAATTTTTACAGAGGTGAGAGGCCAGATCGATCAGGAAGAGAAGTGTCTGGACATGTGAGAGGTGCACCTCCTGGTAGCCGTAGCAGTGCTTCTGGATATGGAAGCAGGGAAGGAGAACGAGGCGTGATGGGAGAAAGAGGTGGAGGACAAGTGAGTCATCTTCTTGTGTTTGTATGCATGAGAGACTGGAAAATGAAAAATCACACTGGAAAAATGACCACATAGCATCCCATAAATCACTAGCAAGCATTCTGGCTATTTTGAAGTTACTTTATTTTGAGGGTTCTTTTTTGTTGGGTTTTTAAATAAGCCAAGAAATTGCAGAAAACATACCACATTCTTCTTAGGTCTAGCATCTCTCAGGCAACTGAATGAGTTGCTGATTAGGCTTTTAAGAATTTGTTGTCATCCTATGCTTTCAGGGTATTAACCTTACACCGCCTGCACTTCCACTGTGGTTTGTCATTGTAATCTGCAATGCGCTACTGAGAGGAGGAACCTTCTGCAAGACTTGTCTTTAAAGTCTGCAGACTAAATGCTCTGTTCTACTAGATCCTGAAGCTTTTGAAAAAAACACCACCAGTGTTTTTCTTTCTGGAGCTGTATAGAACACACTTGTCAGTGATCATATGAGAGCAGGGCAGAATTGGGAATAAAGTAAGAGTTCATGAACTTCACTCCCTGCATACCCACACAGTCATTATTGCCAATTAGTGCCTCTTTGTTATTGAGTTATTTTTAGCAGGACGCTTGTAAGCATGGGTTAGCTGCCTATGGACCAAAATCTTAAAAGATGCTTGACTTTTGTATGTTACATATGTAAGCTTAACATTCTTGAAAAGCCTGTTTCCTGTTGATGATGAAATACACTTTTGATTCTGAAAATTACTATCACTTTATTACTAGCACTATAATGAGGACAGACATGTTGTTGAACGCCATAGTCGTGAAACTGGACCAAGAAAAGAATGGCATGGACCTAGTTCTCAAGGAAGTGGGTATCATGACACAAGGAGAATGGGAGATGGCCGTGGAGGAGGTGGCATGATGTCTCCACATACAAGGTACAAAAATTATTCCTTTCTCTCAATTCCCTACTGAGCTCTCAAAGCTTTTCGTTATGCTTAGGAAGTAAATAGTTTCAGCACAAGCACCATTATTTTCTGTGGACGGGTTGCTGCTGCACACCATAGAAACCATCTTTCCATGCCAGCACATGGCCCCACAATCCTTCTGTTGCTAGTGGCAGTATTGGTCAGCCGCACAGAAGCGAGTAACTTGCAGTCTTGCATGGTTTCAAGTTTTTTTGAGATATTAACAGTTGGGTGATATGAGAAGTAACAATGTTCTTAGCTGTAAACCGAGAGTTTAGATACTTACGATAATTTTTTTAAAACCTTTGTTTCCAGTAACTCTTCACCAATTAATAGAGTTGTACAGATCACAGGCAATTCCATGCAGAGGGGAAGTGGCTCAGGATTTAAGCCATTTAAAGGTGGACCTCCACGAAGATTCTAAGATCTACAGCTGTTTGGTTTCAAGATAACTTATTGAAATCTCTTGTAAACTTTCTCTGATTAAAAACAGGAAATCTTGTCTGGAAGTCCTGGTTAAATTTTTTTAATTTAACATGATTACTTTCCTCTCTATTTTGGAGGCATTTTAATAGTTACGTTGTAATTTTGGATAGTTTTTGTGTATCTTTGATAAGCATTTTCCCTGGGGCACTAGAGCTGTGTAAAAAGAACAAATTGGAACCAAAATATTTGTTAATCTGTATAAAAGAATAGTTTGCAGCTGTGTGCTAGTAGTTTGATTTACCAACATTAGCTCTGTGGTGTCATGCTTTAAAGTTAGCTACTTATCACAACATACACAACTATAAACCTCCATTTTGAAGGTTGTCCAGGCTATTATCTCTGCTTTCTAATTTGTAGATAAATAAGATTGTTCTTTCATTACTGGGTATTATGTAACCTATTTTTGCAGAAGGTACTGTTACATTGAGTGCATTTATGTGTATTCTTGCAAATGTATTCTTTTGAAATAAACCTTCATATTCTGTATAGCTTCTAGTAAGTGTTTGAAACAGTCTTTGGGGAAGGAAGACAGAATTAAACAGACATGTTGGTGTAGCAAATCAAAACATGGGTGCCATTAACTTCCAACTAAAACTTCTTTCAGAGTCTCCTTCACTGTTACTGAATTGAAAATCTAGACGCACCTTTGAAAGCACAAGAAAGATTAATACCAAAAAATACAGAAGAGTCATGGGAGGCCTAAAGAAATAATTTTACACAGTTGGCTCTTTATGTATAGAGAACCTCTGGCAGAACTTTGATGCAGGTTATTTAAAACCAGACTACCACATCTGAACTTTGCTTGTAGTGCTTGGGGAATCCTGTAGATGCAGTCTTGTTCAGGTACACCTACTGTTCAGTGATGGGGTCTCAAGCAAAAGGGATGCATCTTCTTAAACTTCGTGTTTAACGTTGAATGGCCTATGTTAAATGTGCCTTGACCAGGCCCCATCAGAAATGGTAGGTAATCAGTGTAAAACTCATCTATCAGCCAGTCAGTATATAGTTACAATGCTGCTGTTCAGCAAGTAAAAAAAAAAAAGGCAAATTAATCCACTACACAGCTTTACCAAATTGGATAGTTACAGATTACCTTGCAAGTAGAACATAAGAAGAGCTTGTAAAATAGTACTTGAGTAAGAGCTGGAAGTTTTTACTGGTCTAGATTCTGTTTTAAAGAATGATTTAAGTTAGAAATTTTAAGGCAAGAGCCAGTAAGAAGGTGCTAATGTTGCACATGGATCTTTGCTGCCCTCGGTTACAGACTTTTTGCTGTGTGGAAGAACTGCTAAGTATCTGCAGTGTTCCAGAAGAATGAAGTAGCAGAAAACTAGTTAAACTGAATGGTGTTTGAGTAAGCAGCCTTTCAGGAAAGATGTGAGGAAAGCAAAACCTGGTATAACAGCCATTCCTATACTTAATCCTTTGTGAATATTCACAACTGACATCTTTAGGTTTAAACAAAAGAAATATGCTGTATCAGCAAATATGTCAGAACACATTTATCCATTAACTAGCTTATCTTGATGCATTTAATGCATCCTCTCTGTTGTTCAATTCTTGTATTTTTCTTCTAAGAAGTTCACTGAGGTTCTTTTGCAGAAGTTTCCAAGAGAAAGTAGAAGTTAACAGTGCATTTCCAAAAGTGTGTATCCATTGGGTTGCAGTATATGCTTCATTAGGTGTGACAACACATACAGCAAGTATTTGCTATAAGATGAATTTGTAGTGGCTAATGGATCAAATGAGAAATAAACGCTTACAACCTTAAGACAAAGCTATAGAAATACAAAAATAAAACTTGATTTGTGACTTGGTATCTTTCCAACAATAAGCAGGTCTAGATGCACATTCCAACTGATAAAAGGTATAAATAGCATATCCTGATTTTTTTGCTTAATTAAATGAAAATGTGATTGTGCATATATTTAATTTAAATTAAAATATTTAAACAAGTTAAAATGATGGGGGAAAAAATCTGATTGAAAACAAATTGCCAAAAACTTTGAGTTTATAAAATTTAGATCAGCAGAAGTCTATAGTTTTCTTTTCCACAGTGAGATTTGGTTTTTTATTTCATCCAACCTTTATTACTGTAAAAGAACTTAAATACCTAAATGAAATGTTTGGTTAAGTTTGCTTACTTAAACTTATCTATATACAATGAATTTCAGAAGACTGATAACCAAAGTAAATCTCAATAGGGTAAAGACCTTAAGCTATAGAGAAGCTGATAACTGGAGACATTTTAAGAAAGATTACAGAATTTAACAGTTTTCTTTTGTGGTACACAAGGAAAGAAGGATATTACAATACAGAACTGTATCTCTGAAAAGAATTTAAGTGTTCAAAATTATTTTAACCATTTACAAGGAAAATGTTTCTGTGTAGTCTTTAACAACACTTTAATACAATATTAACAGTTAAGGCTTTTAAAATGCAAAACATGCAGTAGTTGAACTTGTAGATTACAATGTTGGATAATGGTGTAAGATCATGATGAAAAGAATTTGTTACATTGGTACAAAACATACTGTATGACTAGATTTAATCATGTCATGCACTTGAAAAATGCAAATTCTTTTTTTAAGATTTCACTTCTCCCCTCTCTTGGTAAACCTATAGTAGCTTGCATTAGCTTTTATTTTTGCATTTCCTTTTAAAACTAGATGTAGAATCATGGTAAACATTAAGTGACTAACCAGCTCACAACTAAACTGCTTATTTAATGCAGCAATTGCACAATTCTGGTGAGTTTAAGAAGCAGCATCTTGAAGACATCACTAATCTGAAGGTCTTTTGGAACTTTTATTAAAATACCTAATGTTTGTTTTATAATTTCATTGCAAAATGACCCAGTCAAGACAGTTAACGTGGTAACAAATATTGGACTTAACACTGGAGAACGAGGGCAACTTCTGTAGCATTCATTTTTGTATGTTTCTTTAATAAGCTTTCATGTATATGTAAAAGGTTATCAAAAGTTGTACAAATAATAGCTATACATCTATTCACTAGATAAAAGGCTAATCAAATTATTTATTAACTTTAAGAACTTTTCACTGAAAGCTATAATATGAAAGATAAACTAAACTCTGTCATTTAACATTAAAGCTCTATCAGGTTTTTGTGGGGGAACTGAGGACAGAATTTTTCACTCCCTTACAGCTACTTTGTTTGTAAGGTTCTCACATTTTGTGACTCTTTTCTGTAAGGACTAGTACTGAGCAATTAGCAGGAGATTTAGAATTTATTCCGGTGCGACAGGACAAGATACTTGATACTTTCAAGTACCACTATCAAATTTTTTGAGGTTTGACCTGTAAACAGTCATTAGACACTGCAAAAATATGGGGGGCAGGGGGGGGAGAACATTCACAAGTGACATAATTTGTCCAGTACAATTTGATAACAATGTGGGGGGAAACATTAACTGCTTTCTTTTTGTACCAGAACCAGAGTCCTGCTTATTTAATTAATGTCTGTACTGTAATTGTGTGACCAGTCACACTCTTTAACATAACGTAACAGCACTAGTGATTTCAAGAGTTACCAAAATACAGGTAAAGAAACACTTGCTACAACAGACTTGTCTCTTGAACTCGTCATACCTATAGCCACTTTTTTCGTGGGTTCTCAAAAGTTATTTTTGCTTGCCAGCCTCAAAGAGAAAGCATGTAAGAAATCCAGAAATGCAAGCATACTGCTGTAAACTGAGTGTATGAAACACAAACATGTCATTACCACAGCTATTAACATGGTAAAAAATGCAAATGCTGAATTGTAAGGAGTTTAAAAATTCACAAGCAGGTTCACTGTAGCTATCTATCTGCACTGGTCTTTGAAGACAAGCAGCTACTACACTTTTCCAAGCCAGAGAAGGATTTTATTTCTGCAGCAGTATTTTTTTCCTCTAGTAAATACAACTCAATTGTAAAGTCTACCAGGGCTGCAACGGGCCAAAACCCCCCTACTGTTATTTACTCACCTCACATACAACCTGCTTTCGAACTCTGAATCTGAAGGAGTGGACTAAAACTGAGTTGTAAACAAAACCAGTAATTAGTACAAACCAGCTCCTTGTGGAGCTGCAATAACAGAAGTCCTAAAATTGAGACCTGTTGATGCTCTAACACCAAAATACTGAAGAGAAAAAAAAGTTCCGTTAGAAATAGGCATAACATGCTAGAAAGCTAGCAAAGCTCAAGACACAGAATCAAAACTGAGCTTGTTTTTTCTTCAAAAATACACCACCTTTCCCCTTAAAGGGAAAAAAAACAAACAACATAGCATACATTGGTCTGAGATTTTTTTCAGAAGACTGATATTGATGATCAGCTTCCCCTACGTCCTTTGGACGCTCCGGCTAAAAAGTTAGAAATACGGATTTTTGGTTCAGTTGTTTCTCCTAACTTTCTCCTTGCAGAGCTGATATGTTGGTAATTAACTATTAAAAATGCTAATTAATTATGAAACTGGCTTGCATAAGTCTCCACTGAAATGTCATGTTCCTCCTCATGGCTGTATGTGGTAGTATGAAGTTGGACTGGATAAACATTTAATAAAAAAAAATGATGCAGGACAAGCATTAAGTATCACAATACTGCTCCAGAATTTTAAAAGGATCTTAAGACACATTCAGCCACCGCTACTTACTGTGACTACCTGTTAGCTATTGCAATTCACATCATTTTGTTTAGAAATAATTATTTTCCTAATATTTATTAAATCCTTCCGGTGAAATTTCTACAGCATTGGTTTGCTACTGATGAAGCAGTTTGTTAGTTCTAAAGGTGACTGCAGCTTATATAGCTAAACGCAACATTCTCGTACAAAATGAAATGTTAAGGTGTTGAGTTTTTTAATAATATGTTCCATATAGATGTATTACAAGACAAGAAAAACAATGTGTCAAATCATTACAGCTCTTCAGAAACTTTTATGCATTTTTTAATTTCCCAAGACCAAAAGAGACAGTATTACAAAGAACATTTCAAAGTCTGTTAGGAAAGCAGTCATCTAATTTTCTGTATGTCTTTCACAGAAAGTATATGCATTATAACATGGGCAGAAATAATCACGCTAGCTTTATTATAGCTGGCACATACATACAAAAAAATTATCATTTGGACTTAATGACACTATGTACTTGGAATTCATAATTACATGGAGAAGTTTGTATCATCATGTCCTTAGTATTAAAATTGTTAGCAATCGCTAGATAAAGGGGGCATGGTTACGTTTCATTAAGCTCTGTTGTGTCTTCATGAGCTGCATGAATTTACCGTAAAGGAACTGGGGCACCAAAGGGGACTGCCTTTCAACAGTAGCTGGCTAACACAGCTGATCTTGTAAAACTGTACTCATCGAGATGCAACATGTAACAGCTCTACTATTTCTTACACCCGATTTTATAACTACCATTAACT
>NW_010524868.1:32752-35188 GCF_000687285.1 Phaethon lepturus | reverse complement strand
AAGAGTGTTTTGGCAATGGTAAAAAGCTTTATTTAGAGTTTCCCTTTAACTGTGGTACAGCTCTTGTATTTAAAAGCATCAGAGTTGGTAAGTGTAAATACTGATTTTTGTCAGTGTTATTTCTGTGTCTGACAGCGAAAATGGTAGTATCTGCTCGGCAGTGTTGACTGTATTACAAGCATAAACATTAACTCATCAGCTTCACAGACAGGAGCACATAAGCAAGCCTTAGGAAAAAAATACTCAGTGCAAATATTAATGATTAGATATGGCCAGTTCATATAAAGGGAAAAAATTGTCTGTTTTCATACTGTTATTTTGGAGTTTCCTGAAACAAGAGATGACAAAATCCAAGGTTATACCCATTACTCAGCTGATGATTTAAGTTTACCAACACACTGATGTTTCCTCTAATTGCAATTTTGACCCATTTTATGGTATGTTCCAGTGAAGCAGAACAAAAATCAATGGGTTTCAGACAAAACCACCAGTTATCCCAGCTTCTTCTGCAACACACAGTTTAGCATTTTTAGATTTCTTCTGTGTCAGGTGAAATTTTCAAGATTGCTTAGTGTAATCTTAAGATTTCAGCTCTAATTTTTCAAAGTTAACTCAAAAAGACTATGGCAGTTTTACTAATGGCTTCAACAAGAGACCATGACCTTCACTTTGTCTCAACCTTAAGTATCACATTACTTCTCCCAGCTCGGTGATGGAGAACCTAAGTTTGTATGAGCATCTCCCGAGACACTGCTAGATCACTTCCCATATTTATGAGTTTCACAATAGGTATCACTTGGATGGGACCTCAACTGAAACTGGGTCAGCACTAAAGGACAGTTCTCAAGAGATTAAAGAAATATAAAAGTTAGATGAGTTTGTTTCCCTCTATCTATATACATTTGGCTTAGTGTTTGACTACATCACACAGTCACATTTCACTCACTTTTGGCCCCAGCAGGACTGTTAACCACACCACCACCACCTGCTTCCTTACACTGTGACTGAACTAGTGATGAAAGTTCTTGCATTGCCTTATTTCATGTTTCATCAACAGATGCCTTTATTTTCACCATATTGTTACAACAACTTATTTTGTAAGCATACGGTTTATACTAAGCTATCAGACTTTTCAGTTAATTTGAGTACTGAGACTTATCCAATGGAATTGATCCCTATGGATTTCCCAAACCTAAACATTTTGTTGGAAGTTCATCTATGCTGTCAAGTAAACATGGGATCTTGACTTCTAAAGATAATTAACTAGATAAAGTTCTTAACCTCAAAAAACAAGGAATTGCTCACTTCCAACCCATGACACTTCTCCGTAAGTGCAAGTATTCCTACAAACGAGAAAAGGAACTGTAAAGGCAGTAAAGCACTTCCAGGTTTCCACAAGTTCTCTAGAGCTAACTCTCCAGCTGGAGAGCACTCATAGCGATAGAGCTGGCATAATGACCAAACTTTAACAGTAGACAACTGACATTTAATAAAAATATTCTGAGTTGTTACAGGGTCAGAACAGCTAGTCTTGACCAAGAAGCATTATGAAAGTGAAGAACTGCATACAGGGACAGACGCTGCCAACCCACTATGAAATAAGCATGCTGGTCATTACCTGGGTGAGAAGATTTGTCCACTGCATGCTGTGCTGCAGCTATTTATGTGTAAATTAACAGCAAAATTAAGGACAAATCCATAATCAAATCTAAAGAGGTGGTGTAGGGACTTTAATATTTCAGCCTGTCTTTCCTCCTCTGCATTTCTTCCCCATCAGAGCAGATGACAGTTGAGCTTAAATACATTGATTTTTCTACTGGACAACTATAAGAACAAGCTGTGAAGAAGGAGCTATATGGAAACACTGTGGAAATTAGTATCAAATAGACTTCTGTGTAAATTGTTTTGTATGAGAACATGTCATTCATCTCACCAAATTTTCCCCACTCAAAACACCACCAACCATCTGAATCACAAGACAAAATGCGTATGTTTAAGTTCTTGCAGGTGACATTTGCGAGCACTGGACTATATGAACATTTTCCAGTGTCAGATTTTTCTTGTTAGCAAGGTCTTACCATAGCATAGATGGAAAAAATGTGAGCATTGTACTGCAACCAAGCTAAGGCTTGTTATTTTTTCTTTTCTCTAATAATGCTTTCTACTGAGGATACTGCATCAATGAACTTGCATTTCCCAAGTTACTTGCTGCTTAAGGTTACAACTCTAAAAAAAGTCTACTTTTATATAAAATAAATACAGCTCTTAATTCAGTATGTGGTACTTAAGGATGTACTTTGTATAAACTCCAGCAATTGACTGTGGTAAGCGTCCCAACGGTAAGAAAGCTGATCTAAGCAATGAGCTAGCTGTGGATTATAGATCTATTGTAGCGTGAAAGAAAGGTTCAGTTAAAAATAGATCAGCTTCACCTTT
>NW_010524868.1:0-32721 GCF_000687285.1 Phaethon lepturus | reverse complement strand
CCTGCTGAATACACCAAAACATTCAATTTCAAGACCTCAAATTGCCTTTTATTACATACTGGAATTTTTTTCAAGAACTCGTGTATAGAAGTTTGAAGAAACATTTGACAATAACATGAAATATCAAATGAGTGTAGAGATTGACTGGCAATCCAATGCAAGTGTACACAGAAGAGCATATGCTTCACGTTTAGCTTGTCTGTGATCCCACAAGAGCAGCTCTGTAAAGACAATCTGCACACAAATTTTGTTATATTAACTAGATGGCTAGCTACAAAATTTTTTTTTTGCATTGTGTTTAAGTGAATTTTCAGGAATGCTCATTTCATCCTCTGGTGTTACAATCTTCCTTTGGATCTGCTTGGATCTCAGATTCCATATGAGTGTCACAAGAAAAGTTTTGTATTTGAGCATTTACAAAGTGCCTTTTAGAAAAACATTTATCACTAAAGTAGTGCTCAATTCTTTGCGCTTTTTTCTTTCACAACTACAATGCAACAACAAAAATTCAGTGATCCTGTTTTCTGTGCTAGCTTTTATCTAGTGGAAAAGTTCTACTCTACTTTTCTGGACACTTGTATATTATGTAGGTAGTTGGAGCATGTGCATGCTAAATTGTATAAACAGATTTAAAGTATAAATCTGTACCCTTTCACCAGAACATGAGCTTCAAAAAGAGAGGCAAATGAAGCAACTAGTCAGAAATGGACATAATCTTTCTAGTACTCTGTGAATATTTTGAAATACTGTTTTCTAAGGTCACTATTGCAGATAAAAGCAATTCTGTTCTTTTTTATCATCAGATACTGTCATAAACAGCAACTGTGATACTTGCTTTTGGTTAGTCACAGGAGTGTATAAAATGAAGCTTCCAGATGCATTTCATTTTGGATACAAGCTCATCTGCTTACAACTTTTGCCACTAACAAGCTCAACTCGTGCAGAACAATGCCCTAGATTTCAGGAATTTTTTACCTTTTTCCCAAAGCTTCATGACCTGTAAAGAAAAAAGGATATTAACAGATAACTGTTTGAATAGCAGGCCTGCCATCTCAAATAACATGTAACTTTTTACTTCTTTACCGAAAGAGAAACTGAATTACCTGAGAGTTCAGATTTCATGACAGGCATTGACATTTAACTCTTCTTCCTTTGTGACCATATGATATCATCACCATAACTACAGTATATTAGGCATCAGGCATATCTGTCTCAAACTGGAAATGTTACATGAATACTAAAATGAGCAAGTATCTTAGGCAAAAAGATATACTCTGTAGCCACAATGCCTGCTCCAGCTGAATTTGTTTAAAAAGGAATTTGAAGTGGCAATACTGTCACTCAAAATAATAAGATAACAAACACTTAGCTCAACATATTTATTTTTCGAGGTCAATAAATAAATGTAAATACACAAATTTGGAAAAATCTTTAGTAACAGAATGTTTTTAAACAACATTCTGGCTTAAAGTCTTTGTTATTGACACTATTTGAATGTTTTCTGATCTGCTTAAAGTAGGTAAGTCATTGTGTTGGTGATCCTCCATCACGCTAATTTGTTTGAAGAAGTTAGGCTGCTGCAAAGGAAAAGACATCAACCTTTGCTTTGACATAGAAAGTTATCTGAACTGCATACATCAGGTATTAAAATTACTTTTCTGGGCATGACTTTTCTAGAGAATAGATAAATTTTTAAATTTACACTTTGCATATTAGAGACCTCCTACTGTTCATTACTTCATTATTATAAAAGAGAAATTGTAACAAAAGTGGAAAAAAAAAAGAGAGAAAGGCATGGAAGAAAAAAGTGATACAAACTGGCCCTTGAGTTAGTAAGACATTCTTCCTTTATCCATCTAATTTTCATTCAAGGTTCATAAAAGATTTATGTGGTGACTGGTTCCCCTCATTGCTGCAAGTCTGCTTGAAATAATTTTATAGCAGCTTTTTATGAGTGGACTTGTGTTTAGACACCCTCTCTCTTACAGACATTCTCCAAACACCTGAAACCAGGCACATCATATTCCACCTGGCTGCATTCACTTTCCCAGATGCTAATGCACTTGCCCAGACTTAGAGCATGAATACGTAATTCGTCCAGGAGAAGCAGCCTTTTTCAAAAGTATCTATAAATTGCTAAATAGAAATTTTTATCAAAAAGGTTCAGCAAGAAGGTAGTTGTAACTGACTTAACAGAAGTGGAGTAAGATTTGTGGTTCCCTCAAAATTCAGCAAGTATTCTGTTTCTGTGTTCTACAAATGCTACAAGACACAACATGTTTATTTGGTTCCCATAAATTAGAAAAATCTGGTTTCCAAAAATTCTAAATTAGTGATTTAAAAAACAAAATATTACACCTGACCACCTTTCCACACAATCTCAGAAAGCAGCCTAGCTTCCCTCTCACCCTTCAGAAGTGTGCTTTTTAAGGATACATGATTTATAAAACAAACAAAAAAGTGTTTTTTTAACTACAGTACACTTGCTCAAATACACAAGTGGACATGTTAACGTCATGTTAAAGTTCAAGGTACTTCTGGAAAAAAGGCAGATAGTTATTTTAATTCTGCATTCTTACATAGAGTAACAATTATTATAGATCTTAGTTTCCCCTCATTATTCACCTATCATAAGGAGAGGTCAATAAATAAGAACTCATCTGGTCCAGTTTACCTACAAGAGAAAAAAATACTAAAAGAAAAAGAAGTTACCTATGAAATTACTTGTTTAACCCTGATAACATCTGAGTTGCCATACCCAGTTTGTAATTGCAAGAAAAGCAAACAATATTCATCTTGCTTACTAATAAATGCCCCATTTTCTATGACAATTTTTTGTATGATGCCTGTGAAGTCACATACTCTTGGGGCAAGAAAGCTGGCCAGGAGGTGCAATGATAGCAGTAACACAGTATAAATCTGGGTTCAAAAAACCAAACATACCAGATCCAGAAGCAAAGAGATCTGGACACATTGAGGAGGCAGTTCCCAGCTGTTATTTGGGCTCATGTCATGAAGACTATACCCAGCCTAAGATATAGTTTCATACCATGGAAGAAACATAGAATTCTGTTGTGCTAATGTACAGACTTCAGGAAAAAGTCTTAACACAAAACGAATTACCTCCTTTGTTTAGAGAAGATAAAATAGCTTACTAACTGATGTAATGAGTAATGGATGTCACTATGACACAAAACTTGCCATGATTTGTGTGTTCAGCTACAAGGTGCAGTATTTCTTATGACTAGCTCAAAGCACAGCCGCATCCAACTGTGATTTGGAATTCCATCTTGAGCAGCACGCACTATGACTTTGAAGTCCGTATGATTGTAACAAAGTCACCCATCCTCTCTTGAAACGTGAACAAAATCCATGGGGTAATCAGGCACAGGCGGCATCTAACAGGTTTGTCTTCCTTTTTACTCCTTGTTTTTGCTTCTGAGGACATGCATTTGGCTCCAGACTAAATCCATTTTCTATTACAAGAGAACACAGCTATTCTTCTCTTTTTCTCTCTCCTTCTCTCGAGGCTCTTTACGTTTGCGTTCATTACTCACAGATTGTCTTCCACTTGCTGGAGAAGCAGCACCTTGCACCTGCTATATAGAAAAAATAAAATCTTGACTGCAACACACATTACTATAGATGCAGGCTGAAGTATTACTCTATGTTCAAGTTCACAAACAAAAGTTTAACTATTATGCAAACAGTAGAATTCCGGTAGAGTCTTTCCACATAAATACTCCAGAACTGCCACAAAACTTTTTATTTCTAAAAAATTAAGTCAGCTGAAAATAGGTTTCAAGTCCTGTGTGTCCCTTCTATTGTGTCCACATATTCAGATCAGTTGTTTCAATAATAAAATTTGTCTTCAAGCGTTTTCAGGCACTTCTGTGCTGGAGTTTTTTTCTAGTTTCTTTTACAAGAACATAATCCACGTTTCAGAAGTTGCAGAGTAAAAGTGTTGGTTTTGACAGCTAGATATGGCAAAACAGCAGCTTTTTGTGACTACAAGCTAGTTCGGAACTTGGCAAGGGGCTTGGTATACAAAGGCAACTTAAGTTTTGTTAATTCATCATCTCTTCCAGCTGTTATCCATTTGTAGCTGCAAATAAGCATGCTGTTAAGTCCTGTTAAGCAGGTTCTTCAGTTTTTTCTACTTTTTTTCAGCCAATAGTGAATCTTTGTCTTAGGAGTAGATACTGATGATTCTATTAAATCAATACGCAGCGGAAATAACACAACTTTTAATTGTCACAAGCACATCAGTTAATGCTTCTGAATTGCTCCAGGCCATCAAAGATTCAGCCTTCATATAAATATTTTTTACTTATTTGTAAATAAAAGCACTTTTTAAAAAAAGTCTCCAGGGGTTAAGAACTCATGAATTCAGAACACCGACTTAAGTATTGCCTCTTGCACAGAAGATGCAGTTATATGGCAATTTTATATATACATGTTCATGAATCACATTTTCCAAGCATTTTGAATGCAACTGCTTAAGGGGATGGGGAGGGGACAGAAAGGTTTACTGGGAGAAACTGTTAACTTCCTAACTTGAAACAGGACTGAATAGATTCACATGGTATCAGAGTGAAACACCTAAAAATGTAATGCAACAAACTTCTGCAAAACAAAGACAAAACTTTGACTATCAAAAAGCTTTTAACTGAATGCTAGTTTGCAGGTAACGTAAAAGATGAGCTAATACAGTCTTTGTAACCTTATGTATTAACTCATTCCATCATTTCAACTTAAATAGTATGAATGAAACCCTCATTTAGAAGGTTAGGCCTGCTTTAAAGTATTAAAGTGGCAGCAACTGCCACATCTGCACATGTAGTCCCAACAATTACAGCATATTCTTAAGATGCCTATATCTAACTTGTCACTTACTGCATAGAATGTAAATAGCAGTCTTATCAGCCTGAAACAATTACAAACGTAGATGTGTCTATGTAACTATTAAGTTAATACTCTCTAAAACTCATGATCGTATTCTGTAATAATGCTTTCTTACCTGGACCTGAGCAGCTGCTTGTTCTTGTTCCTGATAGTACTGAGAAGCTCTCCTGTCCTCCTCTTCTTGGAGCTTCTTTGCTAGCTCTAGATCACTGATTCCTTCTGGGATCTGTTCCCAGTTAATCTCCTGATTTTGCTGCTCTTGTTGTAGAGACAATGCCATCAGATAATCCTAAACAGTAAACTTGTTCATTAATGCTCTTTCACACAGAAAAGAGCCAAGTCATTAAGTGAATTTTTCAGCATGTGCAGCTACACAGTACCATCCCTTTTCCCCCAGTCTCATCTTCAAATATATTTATGTCATGGAAACCAGGAATTTGTTTCAGAACCTGTTCGTAACCTGAACTGCAGAAAGGCTGAAAACAGCTACTTTACATTTCTCCTTTCACAGTGCCTATGGCACAGCATACAAAACACAAAAGCTAGTTAAAAAAAAAAATTGCTTTCAGGTTTAAATTCTGTTACCTGGACAGCAGCAAAAGACAGACAGTGTCAGCTCATACTGGTTCTAGGTAGAGGTAAAGATTTTGAAGCTGTCTCTTTGTAATTTGCTATTTCTAATTAAAACTCTGATTTATGCTTGATGGGGTATGCTGTCCCCACTCTACTGAACAGAATTGAGAGTACATCAGTAAGGAACACTAACTCCTGTACAGATGAGAAAATAATCAACAGGTAGTTTTGGATATATCGAAACAGATAGCAACTCAAGATATTACTAGCCCTGTTATCTCTGCCAGATTCTTTATTCTACGAGAGATACAGTGTTTGAATTCATTAAAAAGCATCTGCTAATTAATTTTTTCCCAGTGTTTAAAAAGCATTAATGGTCATTATTATAAAGATAAATTTATTTTCCTTGTTCAGACTGTAAGATTTCCAAGGAGCCTGGTCTTGCTACATGCCTATGCATTAACTGGTATAGTTAAGTCCTGTCTCAGACAGGACTTCTGGAAACTGTTATATGTAGTTAAGAATAACAAATAACCACCATCACACACAATCTGTTATGGCTTTTGTCCTACATTCAGCAAACTGGACATCAGAAAACAAAGTTCAGTTATGATGGTATTAATGAGCTGAAATGAATTTGTTATAAAGTTTCACAGTGCTGTTTCTGTTTCCATATACAAGGCAAATGTGACATTACACCTGAATAAGTTCTTTGCAGAAGTGCATTCTAAGAGATTAAAATTGGATTTTCCAAACTATTCACAGCTGGTCTTGCTCGTCCTCCCTTGAAGTCATGCTAATACTTCAGAGTAGCACTTTTAAGAACCCCAACTTAAGTATCTAAAGAATTCTTTTATAGTCCTATATATGCATGAGTAAACATACATACACATCCGTGTAAATATACATATATATGCCTAAAAATAAGTAGCAATTGTTATATATAGTCACAAGCAAACAGAAAAATACGATAGAAATGCAGAAATCCAGTACTTGATCTATTTGATCCTGCTGCCCTCTGTAGACAGTTTCAGGGTCTGACGGAGGCCGTAGGTGGAATTCAGAATCACAGAAATTTCCATCACCATCCACATTGTGTAAGCTTTCCCAAACAACTTTCTCTTCCGTAAGAAAGCCCTGGTCTGTCACCAGCAGGTAAAGCTGACCCTATGCAGAAGAATAAAGAAAACCTGTAAAACTAAAAAAATTGGCTTTTACAGTCTGATATAATTAGCAGAAATGATCAGCTAATACAACTGTTGCATTCCAGTAAAACATGCATTTAGGTTTTTTAGCAAGTTTAAAATGTAAATGAATCAGTATACAGCATTAACACACCAGATACTAGTATTCATTGCTAAATTAACAACCACACTTCATTTCTGTATTCCATCTTGTAATTTTTTTATTATTAATCGAAGTTCGTATTCACTAAAAATTAATATAAAACATGAATATATATCTTGATAACTCCTTGAAAACACCCCCCAAATGTATACCTCAAGACTGGCAATGTAAATTTTAAGTCCCAGGACAAATGACATTAAATTCCAAAGGCAAGGTCTGGAGACAAAGGTGATCTTTCCAAATCATCCAAGAGGCATTACCTCAAAACGACCGCATCTCAAATTTCATGTTTTTTAACAGGTTTTGACAGAACGAGGTTTATTTCAACTGAAAAACCTATATTTATTTTTCTTACTATCACTTCTCACCAATAACTACTTTTGTTGGATTTTAGCCTTTTTACAATTCCACAAGGCTGAATTTCTTGATTTCAAACTCTGAAATTATAAAATGGGCTGGTCTGGGAGTGAAAGAGACAATACTAGCAAGTCCAGAAGCCAAGGTACAGGAAGGATGAAATGCAAGCTGACGTTGAAGGAATGAGAGAGGAGCTGAAGTCAAAATGAAATTATAGAAGTGGGTCTCAAGTAAAAGGAGATGGTGCTGCATGTTTGAGGGACAGCAAAGCAGCACAAAAATCCATGTTTAAATTTCAATCTTAATTAGATTTTAATCTTATCCTACCCTTTTAATAAGGTTTTTAGAATTACACTCCAAAGCAAGAACAGTATTACTGACCATGCAGCACATTAAGCCTGGAGCTCTCATTAACATTACTGAACATACCAGATGAAGATAATGCAAAACTTGTCGCAGTGTTTTAGCTGTAAAAATCAAGGCAGTTTATTGTGACATCCACAAAAATTTGCATTACAGCAGCACACCAAGGGTTCTCAAAGATCACTGTGCTAAAGATGTACCAAAAACCAAGAGGCAGTTCCTGTTCTAATGATTTCACAGGCTGACCAGACAAAAAAAATGAAAGCATTGCCTCTATTCCGCAAGTACAGAACTAGCTCACTGATTTCTCTCAAGTCATTAAGACTGTCTATAAGAGATAATGAAATTAAAACCACATCTCTTCAATCCTACTAAGTTTACAGCCATCCTTTCTGTGGCTGGTAGGTCATGTGATGTAACAAAAACATTATCTGAAGATTCACATGGAGCAATCTTTCTACTGTTACCTAATACCACAAGATGTGCTAATACAAAAGGTCAAAAAGAACAGATAAAAACCCCACAAAGGACACTACTGTATGGTCAAGCTTTGGAATAGCAGTTACCCTGGCACAGGTGAGTTTACAGACATAAATACAATTGTTGGCAACAAGCCTGACCACATAACATGATCTAAGGAATCATCTCTCCCTTGGAAACCTACCTAAAAAAATGAATGCTACCTCCGATGCTTAAAAATCACCCAAAGGAAATAAACGGAAATCATTTCACAACATTTCCAATTTGCACAGAATACCTATTTCACATCATCTTATATCCAAGAAGTCTTTCAAAAAATGTAAAAAAAAAATCAAATCACAGAATCTTTAAGGTAAGTGTATTTGAACTGTTCAAATTTTGTTTTGACCAGTACATTGATTCAAACATACCTAAAAAGAAAAAAAAAAGGAGGGGGAGTAGTTTTCCTCTGTTATGCCATACATTTTGAATTACTTTTTAAACAGCTTATAAACAGGGTAGCTTAATAACACTGAAATAGAAAAATGTTAATGCTTTCATAATCTCCCAACTATTGTAAGCTGAAGTTTTAACACACAAATATATATATAAAGGTATATCTTTACGATTAGAACCTAGTATCTGTCATTGAAAAATATTTTAAAGCTAACACTTGTTTGAAATAGAGAACTGTTTCAATCTTAAATAAAATTCATATTCTTACTTTCTGTTTTTAAGACTTCCTCAGTTGAACTATACCTGAACACCGATTTTTACAATGTCATCTTAAATTTAAAAAAACATTTTAATACAGCTCTCTCATGAAAGGCAATAAACTGCATCACTTATCACCACATTACCTAAACAGGATTCCAATTTCAATACCAATTGCATGGTTTAAAAACATGCTGCTTCACATTAACAAAACGTAGCAAACCAAACACAGGCTCCCTAGTACTTGTGAAGAGACAGAATTCCTTTTTACTTTATTGGAATGAAAGAACAATGGGAAAGCACAGATCAGAGATCCATCCAAAGTCATCTTTCCCCCCCTTTTTTTTTTTTAAAGTGCTCCGATCTCTACTTCATATTAGTATAATTTAATGGAATTTCTAAAAAAAACCCCACACCCCAAAGAGATTCCCCAGTACCCTCATAATATTGCTAATATTCATGTAACTTTTGGTAATAATTGGACAACTTTCATATACAAAATAAGAGGAATCAGCTCTTTTTGTTTTAGATATAACGTAGCTACTCCACAGAGTATCATTCTTCCTAGAACTTCAGTGTTTTTGTTCTTTCTACTTGCAACAAGCAAACAGAGGCCGTATGTACTGGACTGGTTTTACAGGCACTGTTGTAATGCCATGCGCGTTCTCTTCCCCATCCTAAGGTCTCACAGGCCAACTTCATTGGCACACCCGAATTCCAGCGAGGGGTTTTTGTGACATGAGAAAATCTTCTATCACGTGACTTTCCTCCTGCCTCTAAATTTGAGCTGCACTAAGTAATGACGTGCCTGGTGTCAGGAACGAGCCACCAGACTCCAGCACTTAACCAGATCATAGGATCAGTCTAGCTGCTAAGAGCGATACGAAACCAATGAACACTGGGGTTTATCACTTGATGTGTCCACATTTTTTACCTTTTTACACCACATTTGTAGCCTACCGAAGTTTCTGCGCTTCAGCTCCACTCGGTGCAACACACAAGGAAGAAAAGGGCAAGAGGGAGCACAGTGACAGAATCAGTAAGAATTACTAAGTGTAGAAACATTTATTTACACTGAACTAAAAAAATAGGAAGGCGGCTTTAAAAAAAAAAGGTAAAAAACAGAATGCATTTTCTACTTAATAGATCATGGCCCTGATTCTGCATTTGCTTTCTAGTCAGGGCTAAAGCTGTAACAGGATGATCAGCAACACTAAGGTCATGCAATTCAGCTAATGAATGTACATAAATGTTTTTCAAGTACACCCTGCCAACAGCAATATTATACTTAACAAAATAAATGTGTTTCTACCTTCATAATCTTAACCAGCCATTTCTAAAATATTACCAGCTCAACTTTTAGGTCTACATTTAAATGCGAGTTTTTTTTTTTTTTATTAAATACAGTCTCGTACATTAACACTGCCCATGAAAATGCTAGCACATAATATACAGCAATAATGGCTACTAATAACTGTTGTCAGTAGGGAATAAAACAATAAAAAATGCCTCAAGTGGATAACTGTTAAAGTAAACCAAGCCTACAAAAAACCAAGTAAGTATCCTAAAAATCCGTATCTAAATATGGTAGACCAAAGCCCAGATTTTATAGTTTCACATACAAAAAGCTTGAAATAAAGCTAAGGATAAAAGCAAGATTGTTCTCTTGAAGAATGATCTCTTAAGTCTTCTGGTTTGCACAAAAAAAACTCTGAAATGCAAACAGATGTAGGCTGCAGGTGATGTTACTGATTATAAAACCTCCTTTCCTGGGTTAATTTAATGACCAGATTAAGTAACTAACATTCATGCTTTTAACCTACTAGGTCTGATGCCAATTACCAAATTTCCAGCAGTTTAGAAAACTCAAAAGGAAAACCAAACACCTGTCCAATAGCTTCATACAGTAAAGACAAACATTTTAAGCCTTATCTTTTAAAGTCTACGTAAACGTTCTCTTGGAGTTCTGGATCAGACCCCTTGTTTTTTTATGAAGGTGTTTTATGCTGATGTGCATGAGTGCTGTTATTTTGGGATTAGCTTAATCTCTCTGAAGATTTTAACTGTTAAGAGAAAATTAAGATTTTTTTTAAAAAGTATACACCATTTGATTCAACAGAGTAATTCTCAGAATAAAAACCGCACACTTACTAAAGATACGGAAAAATATTTAGACATGTTTTTAAGAAGTTATATACAGTGCCCCTACAATGCCAAACTCAGACATCATCCTAAATGCCCAAGGAAAAACTGCAATTATTGCTAATATACACTGTATTTGAATAAAAGTCTCTGTTGAGTTCTGAAATACAAACTCAACATTTATAAACTAGAAAACATAATTGCAATACACATACTTAAAAATCCAAGCTGGTGTCTTGTTACTTTTCAGTAAAGAAAATAGGTTGTATTACGGTCACATCGGTGGGAAAAAGAATTCCAACTGAACTAAGATATTCTTACCAAACTGATCCCCTCTTTACAGTCCTGTTTTTCCTTGATCTAGGGAATTATCATTTGATGTATTTATTATCTGTGTAATGAAAAGCAAAGGCAAAAAAAAATAAATCACATCTTTAACTGCTGAAAATGATTACTGTATAGTAACATGAGCCAAGACTATTAATATGCAATTATAGGGACAGAAAGTAGAATAAATGACTACTCCGGCAAATGGACAAGTACTAGTGAAAGGAGTTAAGAATCTGATAACTGAACTGCCCTTATTGACAGATGTCAAATATATTATAGAGCTGCCATATTTGCTTTTCTTTCATATGCAATAATGAATTTTTAATAGAAAAATTAGGTAGCATATCTTCAAACATAAACATGATCTTAATACTCAAACTTGTTTCAAATCAGAAATGACAATATATTGTATTATGCAAGTTTCATCAATTTTCAGAAGAGGAATAGTAAAATATTAATTATTCAAGACTATATTAAATAATGTAAACGGAGTAAAATTTTAACTGAACTGATGGTCTATTCTGAAATGCAATCTGTGTATCTTCACAATTACATTGTGGTATCAACTCAGCAGCTTTAAAAAAATGAAGTCTTTAGGTACTTCAAAACTTGTCATAGTAATTTCTAAAAAAAAAAATTCACTCCTCAAGTTCCACGATTTTCAAGTGAATGCTGTATCCAAACCAGAAAAATTATTATTGAATAAACCCTTTTCATTTAACTCTTACTCTGTGTCAGGAATTTGGAGGATACATAAAAATGGCACAATATTTACATTCCTGAAGAGTAACCTCTTAAAAGTGTCCATATTATTAAATTGAACTGGAATATTTCAAAACAGTAGGAAATATTTTGAAATACAGTGACAGTAACTAAAAAGTTTTCCCCCTTTTGCTTTTTCTCTTGTTCATAAGTCAAATACTCTTCTTTAAATAATAAATATTTTTAAAGTGTTCTAATACAACTTCTCACCTATTATTGTCCAGCCCAAAGTATTATCTTCATCCCCGTAACTAGTGTAGAAATGCCTTTTAAATATCTGCTAGCAGAGACTATTAATAAGCTTTTGCCCACAGTACGTAATAGCACTGATACCTCCCTAATCTAACCTGGTATTCATGTTGCTGTATGTTCATAGCCACTCTATTTCTGATCTTGCAAGAAGCACTTCAGAGTAAAAAAAAAAAACCCACCCGCCTATTTTATTATTGTTACTTTAGTAATAAATAACTAACTAACTAAATAAATAAAACAATAATAACTAAAAAATAATATAAGAAGAAAGCCAGGTTTGTGAGGAGTCACTCCAGCTCCTTACAAATTCCTTAACTACGCATGCAAAAAAAAAATAATCTTGCGGTCAATAGAGACACTGGACACAAAGGAAGCATGAGTAGATTAGCCAGCCTAACAATCATACTAGCTGGCACTAGTATGCCAAATGGTTCCAAGGAGTTCTTGACACTATGCAACATCTTGTAACAGCAGCCCATGAAAAAATTTTCAAAGATGTAGGAATTCAGAATACTGCACTGTTTATTCACACTTTCACCTAACCCTCATTCCAGTAAAACAGCCCTCTAAAACAAGCAATCCAAAACCAAGGTAAAGATCCTTCGATCCGATAGTGGAAAGCCACTCTAAACGCAGTATAATTGGGTAAAGTGTTGTCAGTGTTAGTAAATCTTCTATTTTTAAACTGGATACTGTGAGTCAAATAATAAATACTGTGAACTTTTTCTGATAAAGACTTAAAACTCAGGAATTTCAAACTTTATGCACAAATGGTGTTACCAGTCTTCACCTCACCATTTCTGCTATAAAATACCCACAAGGTTATCCCTTATTAAGAAATGACAGGTAAATGCATATGTAATATTCAAAAACCAGAAAATATCAATTATCTCTAAAACAAGCTCACCAGATGGGATGCAAAAAGAACTCTAACACAACTTAAATAAATCTGATCAACGAAGCATGACAAATGTTAAAAATGGCTCAATTACAATCATATGATTGTTATGTGGCACCAATATAGACCAGAATTAAGGCTGTTTGGGTTCACCTGCTTTATTAGAGAAACATATGTTGAACTTTAAGATGTCTCCGATTTATGAATTTTGCCCTTGGATTTATTTCCGTATCACCAAGTACTTCTTTTTCTTAAGTTACTCACACTTGCTTCTCAATTCTAAAGGCAATTCTACAAAAAGATAAGCACATAAGAGAACTGGGAACAAGTTTCTGCATTTCCTTTGAAAAAGCTTATTTGGTATTTTTTCTTTCCTCCAATAAATGCAGGTAAGATCAACCTACATTCTACTTACTTTGAAATATAACATACTGAAATCCAAGTCCTTTCACTAAAATACTGGCTTCAGAAAAACCCACTGAACTCAAGCAATATCTTCAGGGTACAAGTCATTGTATCAGCTGTAGCTGTACATGAAAGCTTCCAAATAGAAGTTTAAGTATTAGCTTCTTTAGAATAATAAACAGCCTAATGTACCTAAGGGATTTTCATTATAAATTCTTGCTAATTATTCAAAGTGTAAATGTTTGAAAGCACAAAAGTTTTATTACATGTACATAACATTACATGTATGCTTCCCTTTTGTTTCACTTCGTAACTGTTTTGTTTGTGTGTTTCCATATATTGGTTTGAAGGGGGAAGACAGAAGGGCAATATTAGAGAAAGACAAATAAGTTGCACAGTTTTTCCCCTAAAAGTTCTACACCTTTGTTTTCTCTAGCATATGTTGTGGCTTCAGTTCTCCCAATTGATGGACTTTTCTCCATAATCCAGCTACTGCTGAAACTGTCAAGTAAAAGAAACCTCACTAAAAGTCGGCAGAGCTAGCATTAAACCTAGTAAAAATACTAGGTTGAAGTAAAGTTGAAAAATCTCAACTCTGTGACAACAATGCATTTGACACTCTCATGAGCATCCTGGAGGTCTAAAGATTTTTGGATAGCTAATTTTGGCTGAAAGCCCAAGTCAAGTCTATTTCTGACTTCTTTGACATGAAAGAATACCTAGTCATATAGCTACTGCAAATAGCTAAGTAGGTTAGAAACAGACAGAAAGGTTACTGCTGATTTTAAAAAATAAATTAATAAAAAATTTCTGTCACCATGACAAGAGTTTCCGCCTATCTCAAATTCTGTAATGTACCACTCACCAAAAATCACAGGCAAAATGAACACTGTGTAAAAGTGACAGCCCCAGGAACTAAAAGCCCGTAGATAACACGGAAATTGAACACTAGCTGCAAGTGAGGTCACCATAATAACCATGAAACACAAGAGTAACGGCCGTATTCCAAAACTCAGCATTTTAGAAGCCTAAGACTTCTCAAAAAGGACAAGATTAAAACCATTGTGACTCAGAAGCAGTAAAGCTTATTAAATATACAACTCTCAAACATTTTAACTCAGTACTTCTCAGATCTTGGATTTTGTGCCTGATTAAACTTCAGACAGATTTTTACTCACTGCCTCAACCTGTTCTGTACTGTTAATATTGGTTAAGGATATTTAACTCATTGAAGTCTTGCATCTTATTTCTTTAGGGGAAAAAGGATCTCAACTGAGAAGTGTACGTTTATAAGTATAAAGTTGATAAAGCACTGACAAATACACACCAGGTTTTTAGTCTTCAATCTAAATACTGCGCTATGGAAGATGACAGTCTACATTCTACAAACAAAATTCTGTATTTATAATTCACAAGGTCAAAGTGATACTCATTGACTGTACGTAATAGAAAGAATATCTTATATATTAAAAGGTTTAATTATGGCACAAAAATGAATTATTTCCAGCAGCATTTAAGTATTTTATTTGGAATAGCCTTTAAATGTGGTAAAAAAAAAGGTTTCGTGCACCTCTAGGTACCTTTTGTACCCATAAAGTACATCTGTACTTCTACTTAGTATTTTCTTTTTAAAACCAAATTGTTTTGAGGTTGGGGATTTTTTTCCTGTAATGAAAGCAACCATAAAACAATGTACAGGCTTCCATGACAAACTACTACCAACTACTGCAAGAGCTAAATTTAGAAAAATAGAGAGAAGCAAAACTGTGTCTCTTAAAATTGTGACATAGATGAGCTTCATCAGGAAACATAACAATTATAGTTTTGACCATAAGCACGTATCTTCCATAGTTTTTTATTTTTTAGCAGAGGAAAGGAAGAGAAAGATACCTTTACCTGTCCTACTTCTTTAAGAGAGTATCATTGTACACAGATTTAAAACAAAGCTTAGATATGCCCTAAGAAGCTATTACAAAACCAAATGTGTGACCTATTTGTAAAGTAAATCATTATTTATCAGGACTATTCAGACCTTCAGCTCAGCTTATGAATAGTTACTCAAAATGCCAAAGACAAGCACTGACAGTCAAAATTAACAGAGGGAGAAAAAAGGATTGGTACTGCCAAATGGAAGAGTTAGTGTCGTTCACATGAGGTATGTAACTTTACCAAATAACAGATGGCAAAAACAGTGGTTTCCTTAATGCTTTTGTATGTTACACACTTTTTTTTTTGCATTTATTACCATTATTCATAAATGCAAATGTACATGAAATTAAAGTCTTAGTAAATAACAGACAACCAAAATATAACTTCAAGAGTTCTATACAAAGGTAAAAACTCACAACATATGTTTGAGATAAATGTCTAAGTATGATTTGACATTGCAAACCAATGAGAAGTTTACTTCAAAGTATTCACATTTATCACTGAAAAGAAGAGAACGATTAAATCTTGGGAGACAATTTGACCATGCCCCTTTCTACCCAAGTCAGATACATAAAAATCTTAGTAAAGGCAAACTTGTATTAGAAGGAAGATGTTCCACAAATGATTGTAAACTTGCCAAGCCAGATTCTCCATTCCACAGAGTAAGGAGTCCCAGAAGCATTAACCAAATTGTCACTTGCTTTTCCTATCCTGGAATACTCCTTTCACAGTTCTCACCATTTTGCTTCCCCAGTTTCATATTAAAAAAAAAATCATCTCTGTCCTAATCAAAGGGAACAAATATTGTAGCTCATCTCAACTTCTCCAAACGTTTGGTATTTTGAACACCATGATGGAGCTATTCATCTACTGGCCCAAACGTAAAGCAAAGTTTTAATATCTCAGAAAAAAGAAATTAAATTCATTAACCATATTATTACCAATCACAAACTGCAAGGAAATTTAAGCCACATAAGAAATGTATGTCATTATACATAACCATAAAGGGAGTTAACACAGGGAGTGAACTGAACATAAAAGGGAAAAGCTACAAAAAGATTTAAAGTGATAATGGATCCTGATATCTAAAACACTGCAATCAATAATTCACAAGTAACATTTGCTACGGACTTGACATTCACCATAAGTCATACTTACATATAACAACAAACTGCAATTTATTTCTATTTCAAGACAGGGGAAAAAAAAAGATTTGCTTGGAAATGAGAATGCAAACGACAACAGTAAAGACAAAAATGCTGAATGTACCTTGTATTTGGTCATGGTGCTAAAATGGTTGTTCCTGAAGAACACACAAAGCTCTCCCTCCTGGACAGCTGAAGTCAACTCACACAGTCCATGGTATGTCAATTGTGTAGCTGTGTTATTTAGAAATTGCTCAGCTACAAATCCTACAAAGGCAATACATACTGTTATGGGTGTCTATTACATACTTCCTAATATATAAAGCCTGGTTACAATGGTAGTATTTTTCCTATCTCCTCCCCACTAAGACGTCCCCTTACTACCACAAATTTAAATTCAGAGAGGGGAGAACAAGCTGAAAGTTCTAAAGCCTCCATATTGTAGATAACCCTCTCATGTTCAGAAATGCTGTATCATCTTCTAATATTACTGAATTTTTTTCCTTGTCATCATATGGTATCTAATTTATATTCTAATTACGGGAGATAATATATATCCAAGTTGAAAATTGAATGGTGCCCATAATACTTAACTCATAAAAGGAAGTTCTCTCCAGCTTTTTTTAAAAGTATATTTAATAGATCAAGAGAATGAGGCTAATCCTTGGTTTGAAATTGCGTCAGTTTAGAAGACAGGCACAGTGCTGTCTGCCTGCCCAGGGAAAGAAGTTCAGCAGACAGAACACAGGTCTTCACACTTGTATCTCTACATACCAAGACCCACATACAAAATATGTAACTGACATTTTGATAGGGTAGATACTTCAATAAAGCACAGAAAAAAGTTACCCACCTTCACTAACCAGTTCACTGTTGTCCGACTGTTTACAAGAAATTATCTTCTCCACTAGCTGATTGTAACTGCAGTTACCAACTGCTTTTACTATGTCAGCCACCTGAAGCAGGAAGAAACAGCATACAGAACAGAGAACTTACCTTTGTGAAGAACAGAACACAACTGTAAGCCCATGGCAATTATTCATTAAAAAATAATAAGAGCTTCAACAAAGAGTACATTATCCCCCTAAAAAAAAACCTAGGCCAAAAAGTGTTAGTCCAGATTGTTACACATTTTGCAGTCTCAGATCCCATTTTAACTCCTTAATTTAATGCTTTTCAAAAAGCTGTTGCCAAAGCAGAAGGAGAATGGGGTATCAGTTGGCTCAGCGGGGACACTGGGGAAGTCCAAGGGAATAAGAGAACAGCAACTTTCATCAACAAGGCATGAAAAGAAAAAAAAAATTGAGGCAGCTTATTCCAGCCAAACTCACCAGTTCACCCTCTAAGTAAACAGTACCATTTTACTGTTTATTGAACTAATAATTAAAAATAAACTATGTTTGTTAAATATGCAGTTCTTTCTAACCTCTAATAAGGTTCTAACATCCTCACTTCTCAAAAGCAGTGACTAGTAAACCAGAATTAAAGGAGGAAAGTAACCTTGCACTCCTTCCAAGTGTTCTCTAATGAGCTTTCAAAAACAATGACTGGGACACCACATCTGGCAACTTCCTCTCTCCCTCAGAACAACAATTCTTATTTACATCATCATGAATTTGGCATAGAAGGTTTTCAAAGTTAGCTTGACTATAGACCTAGCCTCTGCAAAGTTACCACACTAAAAAACATGTACAGTCTGAATTCAATTCTCTGAGGAGAGCCCAATTTTTCTGACTAGATTTAAAAAAATCCATTACCACAATCATTATTATTGTCTCCAGTTAAAATTTGAAACATCTCTCCTCCCCCAATAAAATTCAGAATAACTTACATTCTGTTTGAATTACTGAAAAAAGTAAGTTACCTGAGGGTCCACTAACCATCCATGGTACAAGGGGATATCAAGAAGATCAAACACTATGCATTCAGGTGTGTATTCAAACACTCGTACACCTGTAAACTTCACATTGACATCCAGACCCGTCTGTAACTTATGTAGAATTGCCATTGCATCACTCATATTCTGACAGCAGAAAGGGGGGGAAAAAAAAAAAAGATGACCAAATAGAGCTTTGTACACTTGGTGGTTACTCTTGTAACCTTTCATCATTTAGTATTCATCAGTTCAACATTTCAAACAAATTCACAAGAGGGAAAATGAGCTAAACAACTGTTTCCACGCATATTCACATTACTTGTTCTCATTGTGCCAGAAGAGATCTGCAAAGTAAGAACTCTCCCTCCGATCAGCTCTAGCTGTTTCTTTTTCTACACTCGTCAGCTGCTTCTAGGCAGCTCCTATTTCTTTAAGCTCCATTTCCCACAGCCACAAGCCAGTCATCTGCTGGAAGAATTGGATTATAAGGGAATCTCTAAGGGACTCAAGGTTTCTTCTCCCCTTTTAAGTCCTGCCTTGTGAGTCAGGCTGAAGTACTTGCCACCACATAATGTATGAACAAAACAAACATAGCTACAGTTCTACTTGACAATTCTAATTTGGGAGTTCAGTACTAAAGTGGTGAACAACAAAGAAGAATCTGAATTTTTTTTGTTTCATAAAAAAAAGTTTTGCTATCTTACTTTGGGCACACCTTTCGATGGCCTGTAGATTCTACTGTGGAAACAAATCATGAAACTAGCATTTATTATAGTAGTGGTCTGAATGGAATTCTAAGGGGAATTACCAAGTTATGAAGATCCAATCACACAAAGCAAAGATGAGCCAAAGAAAAAGTGCTTTGGGAGACAGGTCTCTTTAAACCTACAAAAGTAAGTTTCCTGACATGCAAGAAAAAATTTTCTGCCAGGTGAGAATAGTCCACAAAGAGTATAATCAGAAAGTATTTTCAGTATTTACAGAAGATTCAGGGAAACTGAGGCACTCTTTTGTTTAGTGGGGGTTTTTTTGGTATGTTTGTTTTGGGGGTTTGGGGGATGGTGGGGTTTTTTGCTTAGTTTTGCAATATTCTGCTGTTTAAGAGGAATTCATGATTGTAACAATGGGGAAAAAAGCATGAAAAAAACCTGAAATACAGCTTGGAGAGGAGATGGGAGACAGCCTAAAACCACTGATTGTTAGGAGACAGTTGCCTCTGTGTTGTCTTCTTTTAACGATAAGACAGTTAATGACAAAACCCACAGTTAATGGAATCAATAAGACAAAAAACTGAGAATAAGGATGAACAACTATACAGGATGAGTAACAAGAAAACTATTAGAGAGATAAGTAGGAAAATAAGGCATAACTGGGGTACATACTGATGAGTTATTTTATCAAATTAAAAGCAACTTGCTGAAATATAGGAGAATAACAAATAACTGGATCTATCCAACAATAACATAACCAATACATTAACTGAAACATTCACTTCTGCAGCACGTTAGTGCACACATTACTAGAGCAGAATACCAACACAAGCCTATATGGCAGAACGTAAGGCAGACCTTACTATTTTTAAGAAGTTCAGAAAGTAGCCTATGTATCTTGTAACTTAGTAAGGTAAAGAACATACCAATTAAAACATAAAAAACATACAACACTGACTAAGTGAACATGCTAAGTAATGTAGCTACATCATTCAATACTTCATGACCCAATTCTAAGTACAGTTTTGCATCTGTTGGAAAGATGAAAGTTACCTAGATCTTGACAGAAGTTTTAGACATCTCTCAGCACGTGATAGAATTCTAAAACAAAACTTGTATGTAAAAAGTATGTAAGCAGACATATATACATAAAATTGCCTTGCCTACAGATCTTTGCACAACACTTTACACATGCAACAGCATGGTTTCATTAAGGTGCACAGCAAAAACTTCATGTTCACCAACGTCAGCATTTTAGTGGAAGGAATTAAGCTACTCTTCCTACTGGTATGCAAGTTGAAATGTACTTTTTTTCCTTAATAAAGTGACAGTAGAACAATAAGCTTGTTACTACTTTGAGTAATCTCAATTTAGATGCAACTTCTGCAAACTCCTAAGGTAAGTTTATAAACGGATATACTTCCTTGTTACTAAGCAGATTTAAACCTGGAAATCTCTCAGAAGAGTTGAAGCTTCCACAGGAAAGCTTATAAGCTACTTGGTAAAGCATAGCTATAAAACACCATCATGATCATTATCTAGTAGCTGCACTTAAGAGTGGTTGCTATGAATGGGAGTTTTACTGCTTGTAGCCCTTTAACTGTACTGTTGTGTAAAATTTCTGTTACCAGGAAGGTAACAGCTCCCACTACTTTACTACATGTTGCTTCATCCTTTTGACAATTTTGCTATTTAGAATTTAGCAAGATTTGCAAGTGATTCTCAAAATCTGGCTCAAACTTTTTTTTTAAGTTTTTATCATCATAATAGCAAACCAAAACACCCTACTTAAGAAGTGCATTTCATTAGTAGGTACCAGATACCAAGTATAAAAACATATCAAAGGTGTTTTGGAAGAAATGCTGCTATACTCTCACTCTGCTAAATTCATAGAAAGAACACCTATAGCAATTCAGCACTAGCCATCCACAAATTCAGATCATACATCCGCAGACATTAGTTGCATTTATTTTGTAATGTCTATTTTTTAAACAAAGCAGGAACACATCAAACTGTCCAGAAAATTGCAGAAGTTTCTCACTATAATGTGAACACTATAATTCTATTTTAGGTATATCTGCACCTTCAAAGCAACAAGCTTCTAAAAAAGTTAATGTAAATAAGCAAGGATATTAATATACAGAATTGTTGAGCTTGGAAGGGACCTTGGGAACTCCAATCACACACCACACACCTCCCCCTCCACCCTTCTCAAGCAGGGCCACCTAGAGCCAGTTGCCCAGGACCATGTCCAGACAGCTTTTGACTATCTCCAAGGATGGAAACTCCACAACCTCCCTGGGCAACCTGTTCTTAAGTTTGTGCATTATAATTTGTGCCCCTTTTTTTTTTTTAAATCCAACTTTCATTCCAATTCTTATTATAATTGAGGGATTTAAGTAAGTCACAGCTGAAATTAATATCTTGTCATGATGTTAACATTATACTAAAATCAAGTACTACCAATCCAGCAGTCTGAAAAATTTACTTGAATTTCTTGCATAAGAAGAAAATACATTGTTTTAGGCAAAGAATATTAACTGTGTGACACGAAAAACACAAAATTATGATTAACACCAAGACTTGGTTCCAATGCGTCTGAAATGTAATCATTTTGTAAGACTCAGTTGCCTAATTTGTCCTCCCATGTGATATCACTCATGCACCTACAAGTACATTTAGAACTTTCCTAGAATGGAAGTTTTCTTTAAAATTGTACAGTTAAACATTTAATGAAAAGGTTTGTGACATTTACGTAGTAAACCCATATATTTAAGCACAAGAAAGCCAGAGAGGCTGTACTTTAACCAGGTACAGCTTTCATCACCCTCCTGTAATTCAATTATAGCTATAATCTTCTACAGCACAGAACTGTGTGGGGAAAAAATATAGCTAATTTTGGTATTACAAAAATAATTCATATAATTTGATGACGTATTTTGGATTATTAAAAGAATCCAGATTCAATCTTTAGTCTAATTTCAACTATCCCAAGATACTCAATTTCGTTTTCAACACTGAATGAGAGCAAGAAAAGACAACCTAATAATTAACTAGCTTGAAATCTAACACTTACAATAAATTGAAATCACTTTTCCATGAGTAATCAAAAAAACCAGCTGCAACCACAGACAGAGATTGAAAAATTTGCTCTAAGATAATATATACGACATCAATTTTTTCTTAAACTAATTGCATTATCTTTTACATAGAAAGACTTCTGTGATGACGTTAAAATAGTGGTCAGTGCAAATATTGCCTTTCATAATATGGAATCAACCTCTTTTCATCCATCATCACTTAAGAACAGAGATCTTTCTTGCTCAGTTTACATCCTCAGAGAAAGTCTAGCAGGCACCACAGAACAGAGTACTCCGAAGGATGCACAGAAGACGACTTCAAAGAGCAATCACCCTGTTACATACGTCCATCTGTACTTCCATGCTATAATTCCTCAGTAAAATCAAAATTCTTTCATTGTGTGAAATTCTTTTCAATGCAGGCAAAAAAAAATAGTTTCTTGTCTTAATAGATACTGAGTTTTTCTTCACTAATAGGAAGTATTTGTAAATAATGCTCTACATCAAGCCTAGGTAAAAAGGAAAAACTAACTACAAACAATGTTTCGTAGAACTTCTGGTTTTTAACAAGATAAACATTAAGTGAGGAGAAAGTTTTAGTTCCTTCAGACATAAGCAATTGTATTTTAGGAGCAGCTCCTTACCTGCTCATAATTTAGACGCTGAATTTCAGATATCTCTTTAGGTTTTGCATCAAGAATATAGTCTCCTAAAAAAGCAAAAATAAAATTAATTTTATTGCACACTCAAAGCTTCAAAACTTCTATGAACACTTCTGACTGAAGCTGACTGATCATAAATACCACCACTGAATTTTTCTATCAAATTAATGAGATCACGTTGTTTTATAACCTGAATTACAGAGTAAAATGTGAGTATAAAAAAAGCAGAGTAAGATCATATTAAGAAACAAAATTCAAGTGGCTAATGTTGTTACTAAAGCAGTATTTTATAATGTCTTGGAGCATCATATCAAACTCTTAATTATTCAGAAATCTACCTCCCTCTGTTCCTCAACTTGAAAATATAAAAAGGTCAAACCATTCACAATAAGACATGTAACTGCATAACATAATTTAAGAATGCAACCACTTATCCTGACTGATACTATGAATATTTTGGCATATGTTTCCACACACCAATAATTCTGAAAGGCTTGTATGCCATCTGTGTCTACAACACAAAGGTAGTTAATTAGTTAATCAACACACTGGAACTGAAGATTTATAATGTTTTTAGTGACTAGTATCCATAAACTGCCTCTCTCTAAATTTTCAAATTTTATTTCAATGCTTTTTGCATTTATTCTCTTGCTCCATTCCTAACAGATTTTTCTACTCAAAGAAAAATATCATTACAGGTTTCCCAATTTATGATAACAATCTTAAGATTGTTCAAAGTGGTTGAAGAGCTTTTCTTTTTTTATTTTTTTTAGGCTATAGAGGAACCATTTGGCAACTGCTAATCCTGTTGACTGAATAGCAACCCAAATAATTTGAGAAGGTAATTTTGTTATTCAATTTAATAAGATATTTCCAGAAGTTAATATATGTCTTCTAGAAAGAATACACACATTTTGCCAACTATGATTATGTAGTGACTTCAGACAGTATTATTCTATCAGTACAATTGGAAGAAACATTTAGACACAGACAGGAAGATTCCTTAAGACTTATTTTTAAGTTATCCAATTAACTTTTTTCTTTCACTGAAAGATTCAGCAATATGCTTTTGAAAAGAACAAGCTACATTCTTTACAAGCAAAAAGAAAGAAAATATAGTAAGTTTTTTTCTCCTGCTTAAGAAAAAATATCAAACCTAGCCTATTAAGCTCAAATGTTTTCAATTTGTTATGCTACAGAGCGAAAGAACTGTGATACCCATATCTTAAGTACTATGGCAACTGCGCTTTTAACACCTGGATCAATCTGGGCTACTGAAGTTACAGACTTGTCAGATGAAAACAGCTGCAGTTTTGCTGAACACTGAATCTGATAATGGAGTAGTGCCTGCAAAGGAGACCCCAATCACTGTGATGACTAAATTAATTTTTCCTGTTGTTTTGTGTCATACTACCAAGGATTAGAGTTACTGCAGACAATTAAAGGCACAGTTAACTTACTACATTGTCAACTATAACAAAACAACATTGTGAGAGACATTAATAAGTTTAAAATCTACCAATGTCTTGCTCTACTAAGCCATATCAACTGCATCACTAGACTAACGGCTTAGGAGAGCGGTACAGAAAACTTTTAAAAGCAGTTAAGGAAAAGCATGAGTAACTGAATACCATAAGTAGTTTTCATGAAGCATGCGGTCAAGTAAAGCTGAATAAAATAGTAAGTTAAACAGTCCTCCTATATTACTAGTCACTAATAAGTATAATATATAATTGAAAACCATTTATTGTAATTACTAACCTAAGTATTCCATCAGCTGTTCAGCTGTTATGATTTCCATCATTGGTGGCAGCTTAATCTGTGAAAGCAAAAGTATATTCTCTTCAAAATGTCAAAACAATACAATTTAGAAAGTATCATTAAGGTATTTCTAGACAGAAGTCTTCTGATCACATTTGCTTCACCAATTTATGAGAGCATTAGCGTACCGTGACCAAGAACCAGGACCTCTACTAAATAACAAGAGATGTAAAAAAAAAAAAAGGCATTTTGGTTTTTGGAGAAGCCACATGCACACAGTGCTTTCTCTCACTTGCAGACTTCTTCCAACTCCCACCAAAACTTTTCACCAACATCCCACTTGACTTCACAGGAGTTCACACTGCTCACTGCACTCGCTCAGCTGCAGGCATCCAGGATGATGGGAACTGTAGCCACACTTAGTTAAGAAAACTTCACCTTACTCTGAAAAGGCTTTGGCTCCCTGCCTTCATTATGACTCCTAACTGAGTCTTAACTCAAGAAGTTCCTGCATCCAGACAAGAGGCTGTAGAGAATCTGGTGGCAGCAGCTGCGGGGACAGGGAAGCCAAGAGTCACGCAGATACGAGGAAACGACCTCGCAGCCTCTCATCCCTCCCTCACATTTCAAGGGTTTGGTTTAACAACTCCAGTACAGAGGAAAGCGGACACACACAGAACTTGGTGGTCAAGCTTCTGTTCCCCTCTCCCCTGACCTATTCCTGTCATTGTCACCTGCCAAAACCAAGCACCTTGGCAGCAGTCAGAGCCAAAACCTTCTTAGATATTCAACCTCCTCCATCCAGCATCCTAGGTAAACGTTTTGGTTGCGCACTGCCATTTACTTATCTCCCTGCAGTAACAGCCAAAGCACAAACACATCCAAAGGCATGCTTCTGGCAATCTGAAGGAATTCCATAGGACTATATTGTCTTTAACCATAGTGTGCTCAATTTTTCTCCGCATAAATATGAATTTTATTTTTCCAGGGTTTTGGGAGTTTTTTGGCGGGTTTTGGGGTTTTTTTTGGCGAGTTTTTAAGCTTTCTCTTCCATTTTTAATTTTCTCATCCTAACTCTCCAACATCTTACCACTGAAAGTCTAAAAAGTCTGGTATTTATTTTATTAGGAATTTTTAAATCAATTTCCTCAACATGGATCACCATTCTCCTTGACACTGATAGAAAGACATGATGTAAGATTGTTAACTCATGCTTAAGATTTAATAGGCTCCAACTACTTTGCTGGTTGTGGAGAGGAAGGAGGAAGTAGAAAGCCATGAGATGGAAGAATATATATATGTGTGTATATATATATATAAAAAAAGGTTTTGATGCAGCATCCCAAACTCAAAAACACACTATAGACACAAATGTTCAAATTGTGATGTAGAGGGTTTACTTCCCAATCTGAAAATTAAGCTATTTTAATAACTTTCCAGAGAAGATTAGGTGTGATTGGGACTAAAGCTATCTCACCACCAATTTTAATCATATTTGACAAAAGGCAAATGTGTTAAATATATGGATTTACAAATAGTTTCATTAAACTTGGAGAAAGAAAGAGACCCAAGTTAATATGGCCTTGTTATTTACATACTGGCTAAGAAATATGCCCATACTTAGGTCAGAAATGGCCACACATTGATCAGCCTGTAGATGGGTGGACATAGAAAGAAGCTAACAGTCCTGAGATCTGGGCAAGGAAGGGAATAAAAGTATAAATTATTAGTGAAGCAGGAAATTAGTGAAGCATAAATTCATAAGAAAGAAGGCTTAATTAGTTCTGCTTATTTAAAAAACCCTTAAAATTGTATGAATTAAACAAGAAGAAAAATCAGTCATGCATGCATAGGCACATGAATTTTTGAAAACATCTTTTAAATGAGTGAAAACTGATTGTAACTTACAAAATTTCTTACCCTCTTCCCAAAATTTATCTAAGTTTCACTAATACTAAGTAGGCTAAAGGTTTTGATAATCTTTGATCCTCTTCATAACATTCATACTGAGTATCCAAGTAAATATATTATATCATCCCATGTAAATAACAGGACTACAGGTTCAAAAAGCTGATTCTTAAACTTCCAGTTCTTACACTAGCTATGCCTGAAGTGGTTCTGGGACTACAAACAGTACAGATGTGCCAGTATAATATGAATGAAAATTAGCATTGCTCCTTCAACTATTAGCAGGACTACTGTGATGATTCTTTCAGGACTGAAGCTAGCTCTTTTCATTCTTTATTTAAAACCATTCGTATCAGCTCAGCCAGCATTGCTTGGGGGTTTCTGCTCTGCATCACTTTCGGGAATCTAAAGTATGCCTACACTACAAACGGCAGCTGTAAAGCACAATCTACGTACTCATGGCATAAATGTATTAATGTTGCAGACTTTATGGATTGAAGGAGGTGTTATTTGTACCATTGGTTAATACTCTGAATTCTCCCTCACAACCATAATGCTACGCAGTATTTTTCCCCCACCTGTGGAACCAAAGCAGTTTTACTTGTATCTGCAGAATCTCTTACAGTAGGATATTTTAAAAAAAGATAAATCTCAAGATTAACTGCTTAGTTAAATGCTGAACAAAGTTAATGGATTACTCCATGGCATAATTTTAGGGCTGGCATGTTTTGTAGAACCTTAATGACATCTTTAAGGTGGGCTAATGGGGTTCCAACATAGTCGTAAGTACCTCTGCACAAAGCTGACTTAGGGATATAGAGAGAACATGACATTTCCTAACTGTTCAGAGCCTCAGTGACAGTGCTTAAGCTACAGGAAACGTACAAAAAGGAAATAGGAAAGAAAAACACCTTAAAACTTAAGGAAGAGAAAGAAAAAAATCACATAGAACCACAGTCATTCTCTACAAAAATCAACAGAAGAAAACAGTGTAAGCAACAGTGATGAATGCTGTTGCTGTCCATAACAATCTATTATTTTGAGGGACAAGTTTTCTCAATAGATTTCAGGGCTTAGTTGCTAGATTTTACATTAATTTTATGTTTTAGGAAAAACATGTTTCCTAAAGTCCCACCCATTTCCTGTACCCCTCTATTGCATTTTCCTGGTCTTCCACCTTGATCTCGCTTCCTAACTCTAGCTACATTTCATTTCCCACACTCAGAAGTGGGAAACTAAATCTTTCTCACCCACCTACAATGCGAATTACAGTCAAGCTCCCTTTGTAATTAGAAGACAAGATTGGTAAACAAATTTTCATATTGAACTGTTTGTCTAGTACAACTTACACGGTTTGTATGCATTAGACTACAAACTGGAAAACTACATAACACTAATTTTAAATATTTTCCACTGTATTCTCCCAGTCTTCAGAAGAGCTAAAAAAAAATTAAGTGATATAGTCCTGCACAGAAGCTAACACTCCCCAAAATACTATGCATAGAGAAAGGGACCTTGCAAATTTCTAACGGCTTATTATTTATAGTCTCAGAACACTTTTATCTAAAATACGCAACTCCTCTGAATTCAGCATTACAGAAAAGGTAAGGGTAGCTTCAAGCTGCCTTGACAAAAAACAATTAATACTCCCTGCAAATACACACCTCTTGCCTTGTGGGAACAGCTTCGTAAACTTATCAGCCTGATAGTACGTGCTGCCACCTGATAACCTTAACATCTCCCCCCTCAAACAGGTTTTCTTCAGTCCCTCAGAGCAGGCTTCCTGTCCTGGAAAAAGCACAGCTACAGCCCTACTGATCTGTAAGCTCAACTCATCCCACAGATGCAGGGAGGAAGGCTGCCAAGGCCTCTGCTGAGCGTTCATCAGAAGCTCACCGGCAACTCACCTTCGGAGGCTGAGCGAACTCATCTGAGCAATCTGTGCAAATTCTGGCCATAAGGAGGTTTAGCTCAGTAACAAGAAAAAGGAGGTCACATGAAAAGGGCCAGTGCCAGACCTCAGACCGGGCACTACCACTGCAGACTCTTGACAAATCAAACGGGTATCACTGGGAGCATACCGTACTCAGCTCTCCTGGAAAAATGGCCATCTTTATGAGATCCTAAACCTAAAAAGTTCTACCTAGAAATTTTTTACTCTACTTCTTCACTGCACCTCAGTTTGGATACATCTAGGCATAAACGGTTATATAATCGTACAGTTCTAGAAGTTACCAAAATTTTAGAAGGCATGTAGGGAACACAGCACTCAAAACCTTCCATTCATTGAGAGGACTGCGATAGAAAAAAAAATTTAAAGACACTGTCAAATATGCTACTGGGATTACTCTCCTACATAAAAAGCTGTAAGGATGAGATATTCCATATGCACTCACTTTTCTAGACAATATTAATATTATTTATATTGGTATTATGTTATTTTTTCCTTAGGCTTATTTTATATGCCAAACCAATTTGTTTCTCTGTTCTCTGGACATTTCAGATATGTAATTTCTGTGCAATGCATTAAGGTTCACAGAGTTCTTCGGCTACATGACATCACATCCTACGTAAGAAACGCAGAGCAGAATTACATGACACATTAAGCTTTTAGCATCTGATGATCGCCACGGAGTATGTCCCGAGAAGAGCTACCCACACACAAAATTACAGTTTAACGCAATGCCAGAAGTTATCAGAAAGTGGTGCATAAACTATACCTAACAAAGGTCACAAAAAGTACCTAGAAAGGCAAGCTTTGCATTGCTGAGCTTAACTACATGGTGAGCCACAGGTTGGAGGAATACTCCTGCTTTCATTTCCATCACAGAAGACTAAATTGCTACCACACCGTTTTGCACAAGAGTTACTTTTTCAAGTTGGTATCATATTGCTTTTGTTTTCTTTTTACTTATAAGAGCATTTCTGCAACACTTCTGTAATTACAACTCCTCAGCTCTATCTCCTAAAGGCTAGACTGCAAGTTAAGCTTATACAGGCACTCTGCAAAAACACCTCAAAAGAAAAGTGATGATTTCATAATTGTAACTTAATTTAAGAGTGTGGCTTCTACAATCTGCCACCTCAAAGTTCTATGTCCAGACTCCTCTGAAAGCACTGGATAAGAGAGGTAGCAGTTTTACTGCAAGTTCAGGTCCAAAACCTGGTACTATCAAAAAGGAATTTGAGCAGTTCCAATGGGTGCTGCTATTTCAGAACTTCCAAAAACCCATGCACTGCCAAACCAGTATCTCACAGATGAGAACATACAGATGCAACACTCTAAAAGAATCAATTATTAAGTAGTCTTTATACCCGTATCCCTAAATAAAGATCATAACTCTAATGTCAAAAATGCCTCCAGAAAGCATAATAAAAACTGAATAATAAGTAGGAACAGAGAAGAATCTTGCCCCATTAATGAACAAGATTTTCATAACTCGGAAGAAGTATTTTGAGCATAGGGCACACTTACCTAAGGTACAGTACATCTTAAATCTTCTTGTTATTGCAATCCTTTAAGCAAATCAACAAACTACCTACAGCCTCTCTATACTCAGTGAGGGCTATCTCAAAAAACCTGTTTGGAACAAGTGCGACTGGGACACACAAACAGAAGGTCACAAAACTGTTAGTATATTTAAAACAATACTCTAGTGTGGGGTAAGAAGCTTGCATTTTGAAATACCTGAAAAGGTGAGTTCTCCTTAGCCCATTCAAGTGTTAATCTGAGTTTTTAGGCATAAATGTTGCTGTGATTATAACCTACATACATTCTGAAGGCTTCACACTTATTACCAAGCAGTAAATAAAGATTTTAATTCTAAATCAATTGACTATGTGCCACTTGTCACAAAAAATTATGTAAATTCAACTTTCACTGCTGCACAAGCACAGCTGATACATAATATTGGATCTCAAGGTTATCACTCCCATTCAGGAATAATGGAAGCATGTAAGTGGCCATGCAAAGGGAAGTACTCATGAAAACTTGACAACTGGTATTGCAACTATTGTTTCTCAACTTTGAGCACTTCATGTATTATCTGAAGTTATTTGAAAACACATCTACCTACAGCATGACCAAAACTCTCAACCTCGTCAGGATGAAGTTCTGAAAAGGAAAGTTGGTGGCTGATACAGGGAAAAGGGACCAAAGCTTAACTGTTCACTGTCTTATTTTCTGTTGTAATTTTATTTCCCCTCCTTACTTCCTTTTTACTCCATTTTTTTCCCCTGCCACATAGCTGCTTTTTACCTAACACATACTATGGTATTCTCACCCTGCTTTTGCCTGTTTTCATCTCTCTCTCTTGTTTCCTTGTTCCCGAATTATATTTACCTGACCCAATCTAGTGTCCATCTTGGTTCAGAAGTGAGAAGAATGTGGCTGTCCACTCTCAGCCTTAGTGTGTAGCTAGCTACTGTCAGTGATGTACAGATGAGCTGCCAACAAGCTTGCCACTCTGAACAATGCCAACATGGTTCTTGACTATAAACTAGGGAAAAGAAAGGCTAATTTGGAGAAGCACTAATTTGGAAAATCAACTATAAGCAGGGACAATATACAACCAACTAACAGGAAAACTCTCAAGCATATAAGTCATGTGATGGAAGTTTCACCAATTCAGCTGCCTGCCTGCAACTCATGTAAATTCTGCTGAGGTTCTACATAAACAGACAGATTTATAGAAAACCCTTCCTAGCAATAAGAAATGGTTGGGCACTCAAAAGAGGTATTTTGATTTTCATCTGCTTATAAAATTGGATATCACCTTAATTCTCACTAATGTAGTATTTGATCAAAGCTAAATGTCAGTTAAAATTATGGATGGAAGACATCAGAAGTAATCAATCATATATTCAAGGAGGCAAAGGAAAAATGCTAAGGAACAAAACCTCCAAAAACTTAAATGCAAACAACAATAGCAGTACTGTACCATTATTCAATAAAAGCTTAAAAAGGAAAACCCTGTAACCAGACACTTCTTTTAAAATGTCGCTGCACGGAATGATAAGCAACTTAAGTTCTCCAAGGCCCTCCGCTCACACCTAGATGGGCAGGGAACATAGAAAACAAGCTTTAAATACTTAAGTCTAAGACAACCTTCACACTCTCTTGAAGATGGAAGAACCAAAACAAGGTAGTAACTTAAAGTCACACACAACTTCCCTGTACTGCTTTCACTGATGGCTAAATATCTACATCAATGTAGCCATAGCTTTCCTCCTGTAACTCAAAAAATCATTAATCTTTTGGAAAGTTACCTTCCAATAAAACATTTCTTCCCTTTGATGCTACAACATAAAAACTATTCTCATAAAGCTTTCCTATTCTACAACTCCATTCTATCAGCTCACCAGTCTCGTGGGGTTGAACTGCCAGCATTTCTTGAGAAGTACCCCCTCCTCCTTGTTTTGCAGTGCACAAAACCTCATAGCTCTTCTCCACCAGACCGTCCTTTCCCCTATAAATGTTTCTAATTGTATTATGTTTTACATTTTAATTGCTTCAAAGTTAAAAAGAATTATTTTAACACTACAGGAAGTCTGTAGCCACGACAGCTATTAGAACACAAGAACTTCCAGGTCTTAAAGCTGTGTTTGATCACAACCTGATTTACTAGTTAATGTAAATACAACCTATGCTGTGCAACTGTATGAATGTACGCCTATTATTCAGGCAGTTACTTGTACAAATCTGTATTTTTTACAGCTCTAGGTACATTTCATTATACAATACTAACCTAACTTCCCAATGTTTTCAGTGCTATAAATAGGAATGTTTACTTACTAGAAACCTGAGCACATCTGCAAACCATATATTGTTCAGTCTAGTAAAGCACTACCTAGATTTTGATTTTTATTTTAAGGCGACAACAAAGTAAGTCCATATAGGACAGCAGCATATAAGTAGTACACCGGCAACAGACTACAAGCCATTATTTACTTGCCAAGTTCTCTCTGCGAGATATGCGTCTAACAGTAGAAATAAGTCTGCGTCCTAATCAGGACAAACTTACACGGGTGCATTAACGCGGCTTTGGCGTAGGTGCCCGGAACGCTCCCGGCACCACGCGGAACCCTTCGCTGGCGCCGGCGGTGCCGGCGTTTCCAGGTCACGGCGCTGCCCGGGCGGCACC
>NW_010524867.1:0-1624 GCF_000687285.1 Phaethon lepturus | reverse complement strand
TAGATGACCTTTAAATGTCCCTTCCAACCAAGATTCTATGATTCTGTAATCTTCTCAAGCAATAACTGCTTGTTAACATGACATGCATTCTTGCTAAATGTGCATTTTCTCTCATACTTACTTCAGAGCACCAAAGATAGGGACATTCTAGGGACTGTTTTGGCCTACTGTGCTGACAGCACTCAAATAATTAGACTGCTGTTGGAGGCCCACAGTTTAACCTTTGACATTTTGCTAGATAGTTGTTAGAGATCGAATTATTGTATACGCGTGTGTTTAGTCTGTCCTGACCCAAATCACAACATTAATAAAAATGGTGTCAGCAGTGGGATATGAAAGAGTTTTTGGACAGTGAAAAGAGAATGGTACAGCTGTAGCATCATTCAACAAATGCCCACAAGGCCAAGACCACCTACAGCTGTGAAATTAGTTTGCCCGGGTATAATCTTGTCGGATGTGAGGGTGGGCACTATGGGTTAGGAGTCTGATGAGAAACACACTTTGTACTCCTACTTGAGGCAGCATGTTAATAGTGTATCTAGGATAACACTAACTTGTATAAAAGATAACATTCACTCCTACTTGGTAAAACATGTCAGTAGTGTATGTAGAATAATATTTTGAAACATGTTCAAGTATAAGACAGTAACAAATAAAATGTAACTCTTCCCCTCCTTAGTATGTTTTCTGTAATCATCCAACAGCTCCCAGTATATTGTGCAGCAAATCCTCCCTATGCTGTTTGGAACACCCTTAGTATAAGACTGTGCTTTTTTTTTGGTGGGGAGGTGGGGCCTGAGAAATTGTGTGCTCGTTGAGGAGCAGTGTGGGGAAACAGGAGTCAAGGTTATACAACTCTGCTCTGAGCAGCATATCTTAACTCTTCCACTCCTAGCGTCCATGTGAAGGTGTGGCTTGTTGCAGCAGTTTATTGCTCGCTCACTCCCCCCTGGTGGGATGGGGAAGAGAATCATAAAAGTGAGAAAACTCATGGGTTGAGATAAAGACAGTTTAATAGGTAAAGCAAAAGCTGTGCACACAAACAGAGGAAAACAAGGAATTCATTCACTACTTCCCATTGGCAGGCAGGTGTTCAGCCATATCCAGGGAAGCAGGGCTCCATCACGCGTAACGGTTATTTGGGAAGGCAAACACCAGAACTCCGAATGTCCCCCCCTTCCTTCTTCTTCCCCCAGCTTTATATGCTGAGCATGATGTCGTATGGTATGGAATACCCCTTTGGTCAGTTGGGGTCAGCTGTCCCAGCTGTATACCCTCCCAACTTCTTGTGCACCCCCAGCCTACTCGCTGGTAGGGTGGTGTGAGAAGCAGAAAAGGCCTTGACTCTGTGTAAACACTGCTCAGCAATAATAAAAACATCTCTGTATTATCAACGCTGTCTTCAGCACAAATCCAAATATATCCCCATACTAGCTACTATGAAGAAAATTAACTCTATCCCAGCCTAAACCAGCACACCAGTATGCAACCACTGACATAACTAGTTCCGTTTTTCTCAATTCCCCTGAAACCTGAGTGTAAACCACAGTTTGCCTTTTCCTGGAGAGGAATGGTACTCCTGGAACGATATGCCACAAGGATGGAAGCATAGCCCTACCATCTG
>NW_010524866.1:0-1000 GCF_000687285.1 Phaethon lepturus | reverse complement strand
GGGGGGGCTATGTGGAGATGAGGCAAGTGGGGGTTAAGGATGAGGGAAAAAAAGCAATGGGAAGCGAAGAAGCGAGCGGCAGGGATGAAGGCAAGTGTTGCTAACGTTTGGCAAGGTCTCCAGGGTTATCCCGGGATCGGGGGTGATTAATGTGCCGGAGGACTCCTCTCTCTGTGGTCTGCTAGCTGGGCGATCCGTCACTGCCTTGTGACGGACTGCCTGGTTCCCACACGTCACCGTTTTAGGGTGGGTTATTGATGGCCCGCCTTTCCAAACCGTTCCTCCTAATTACTTTTTTGCCCAGGAAATAGCAGTCAGAGCTGGCTGGGGAGGGCAAAGGGGGGTGGCTGCAGCAGAGGCTGTCAGGAGATGGCCAAAACCCACGGCCCGGCGAGTCTGTCCCCTTGTCCCGGGGCAGCAGCTCCAGAGTTGCTGGGTGGCTTACGAAGGTGTTTAATCACCGGGTGGTAGCGCTGGGCACTGGCTGTGTAGTCGGATGCTCCTAATCGGATCAGGTGCAGAGGCGTCCGCATTTCTCCTTCGTTGTAAACCTGCTCTCAACACGCCACGTAACCAGCCGGCGATCGGTGTGCGGCACCTCGCTGCCCTGCCCTGCCTCCCCGGCCGCTGATGGATTGGTACCTGCGCCAGACCCTTCCTCTGCGATGGGCAGAGGTGCTGGAGGATCCCGTTCTGCCCTTTCGCCCTGTGTTTACTTGCGTTGCACAGAGTTCAGATTAGCTGAGGAAAAGCTGCTGCTGGTTTGATTGACTCCCAGATCAATTAAAGCAGCGTGCGGACAGATGGAGGGCTCAGATCCTGATTTTTACCCTAATCTCCTCCTTTCCCCGTTCTCCAGGGCCTTTCAGGTTAATTGCCCTGATCTCTTGCTGCCTTTTCCTGCTGGCCTTGAAGGACTGTCTGGCTAATGTTGCCCTCCGTGGCCGGCGCTGGGGAGGAGGCGGGAGGGAGGGAATTGATTTGCTCCATCAGGCAGCAG
>NW_010524865.1:37498-42578 GCF_000687285.1 Phaethon lepturus | reverse complement strand
TCCCCCAGCGAAGCAGCCAGCCCTTCCCCCGGGCAACACCGGGGAGCCGTCCGGGGCCATCTCCGGCAGCGGTGGTGGGACCTGGCCAAGGACCTGGCTCCTTCTCACAAGCCGGTGCTCCAGCCCTGCACCCCGCGCTGCGCGCCTTGCAGGAGAGGTCCCCAAAAGCACAGCGGTGGCAGGCTGCCTTCCCTAGATCTTGTGTGCTTTTCAGGAAGACGCTAATTTTTAATTGTTAAAATAACCTTAAAAACCAGCAAAAACGTGGCAGACCTGAAGAATGGCCGCGTGAGGTCAGAAAGGGAGCGAGGACCTTGCTTCAAGACGCGCGGCTGGCAAGGGGAGAGCTCACCGGGGTTCGGGGTCTTTCTGTTTCTCCGAAGTGAGGAGGTGTATGCCGCACCTCCGGTCACGTATTATTGTCCCCAAATGTTTGGCACACCCAGTGGAAGCACTCTTCATGACCTCAGGTGTCACACATCAGTCACACAAATCTTCTCTGACATTATGGTGGAGCTGACCTTTTTTAACATCTTTTTTATTCTCCAGAAAATTGCCTGCTAAGGTTTGAGGTGGGACAACAACACATTTCTGGATTGTCAGAAATGTAATATATTATCTGCTTGCATTTTGCCAGAGGGAACGTGTTTATACTTGCCTGCGTGTTTCAAACTAACATTTCCATTATGTGGGCATTTATCCCCCAGTGGCTTTGCTGTTGAGAGCTGGTGAAGTATGGTATATAAACATTGAGATTAAAAAAATACATCCTCACCTGAGTGCAGCTGGATGCAGCGGAGCTGTGCCAGTGGGCCACAGCTGGGGATCTGAGCTATGGCATCCATAATTATATAGAGGCTGTAGAATCCCACCTCTGGATGCATAGAGCTTATAGATGCTACGGGGCATGCATGTAGAAGCTGAGGCTTTAAAGGTATTGATTTGCACTCCTGCCATCGCTACTGCAACATGACAGCATGAATCTGAGTTTGTTTAACTAGATGTGCCACAGCCCACAATACGTATTTATCTGTTACCTCCCATCGGGCGTTTGCTTTAAAACTATAGGTATCATCCAAATCTGCTCTTTTCTAGGGCTGGTTCCTTCCTAATTCTACCTACATAAGGCCTGATGGTTCAGGCCACGCGTCGTTGTTTGAGACTGGAGTAATAAACGTTTCATTTCCATTTCGCTATCTCTTTGAATTTACAAGCCTCGTTGCTTAGGTCTGCTGGTACTTCGGGGGGTCAAAACAGCCGCGTGTACTCACCTTCCCACCCGGGTCGGGACGTGCGCGTCTGTCCCCATTACAGCGCAGAGGGTTACTCTACAGCATTTAACTCGCCGTCCAGGTACTGGCACCGTGACTTTATTCTGCCTTGGCCATGACGTTACGGTTTTCCAGATTAAGAAAAGAGAGCACAGACAGACTACTGCTCTGAAAATGCATTTAAAATTGCACATATCCTGTCCTCTTGGGACATGTACGATTTTGGAAATATTTTTTAATTTAGGAACCTTAACGAGCAAAATGATATTTTGCTTTCAGAAAGCAAATAAGAGAGAAGAAAAGAAGAAAATAGTTTTATTTTTGCTTGCATTTTTCTGTTGTCTGTACGAACAAAGGAATAAAAAGAGTTGTTGCCTTTTTGCAAGTTGCTTAAAAAAGAAGAAAAACTAGAATCCGTAGAATACTTCAAATTGGATATAAATAAAGAAAAAAATACATGTAGTACTTTACTAACATTACTTGTACATGTTACCCAAATGCTCTAATTATCTCAAAGACATCTTGTCTGTGGTCCTGAGTAGGCGCAGAGAGGGGGAGTCGAAGCAGCCCACCTCCTCTGATGCATGCTTTTAGAAGCATTTGAGAATCTCGTGAAACTCAATTTTTGGACAGGACAGGCTAGTTGGTTAGTTAAAAGCAAAATGTGCTATTGTCTTATGAAAGTGGAAATATTCTATGGGATTTATTATACCTTAGACTAATAAGCTTCATCCTGTGGGATATTTTTATATTTCATGTATATTTATATGGAGATATAATACATATATTTAGAGGTTTATTGTCTATGTATTTATATATAAAAGCATACACATAATATCTTATTTTATATTTTTATATTTTAGTAACCTGCCTGTATGTATGTATACTTATCTGTAGTGAAGTACTGTTATTTTGTTGATATGACTGACACCTTTTTCTACCTGCTTTAGTGACTGTCACATGAGTTCGTCAAGGGTAATGGACCCTAAGGTGCGAGAGGCTGAAGGAGATGGAGAGGACAATTCAGGTAGAGCTGCTCCCTTCCCCAGTGAATGAAAAGTGCTGTGACTTCTTGAGCTTCAGCACCTTAGCTCTATCACAGAAGTGAATCTGTTTGCTTAGAGAATGCATTCTCCCTTTCTCTCCTCCCGTCTCCAAAAGCTGTTATACTTTTGACATTTTCAGAGGCTTGAAATAAGATTTTTCTATGATCTTGTGACGAAGTTAACTTCTTTACGCAAGAAGCTCCAACAGTAAGTGAAATGTTGGCAGGGACGCCTCACAGTGCTGTCGTGCCAACTTATATGGGACAGGCACAAGTTGTTGGGATGTCTCGTGCAAAAATCTGATTTCATTTCAAGTAGTTTCCTTCACGCAGCTTGCAACCGATCCTAATTCAGGTCTTTCGTTACTGAGCAGACTAGCAGTGCTTTTCAAGATTATTGCTTGATTTCTAGTTTAATACTTTGTGATCCATTGAGTCTCGTACTTAGCATTCAAAATACTCTGGGATGTGTTATGAAACTGACATTATAAAAGCATTAGCCTCCCCACACTGCACATTCCACCTAAGTAAGCTTTTTCTACATTTAAATTGGTTTTGGTACCAACATTGTCTTTATCATCTCTATTCAGCTCGCTGAACAAAGGCAGTGGGTTTCCAAGTTGTAATTTCTTCTCTATATCCCAGGCTGCTAATACCAAAGTTTTTCTTCACAGTCTAATTATCTCAAGAAGCAAGTAGAAACTCTATTAGGAAAGATCCTACACTGTAGGTTATTGCTTATGTGTCATAAACATTGCAATCCATTCTCCAAGATAATAGTAATTTCATGCTATCAGTACAGTCTTGAAAGACATTAATGCAAGAGCGAACTGTGTTGCCTCTTCCAGGAAAAAAATCCACTTACGAGGAAATTATAAGGGAATAATTATTGTTCCAAAAACTTGCAAATGCTGCTGGTTGCATCTTCTTTATGTTTCTTCACTTAGGAAAGAAAAAATCAAAGTTCAAGTCTTTCAAGAAGTTTTTTGGTAAAAAGAAAAGGAAAGAAACCTCTTCTGGGAGCAGCAGTCTGAAGCTATTCCAGTCAACAAGTGATGTCGCGGCCTCACACGACATTCACGTTAATTATGATTCTGAAGACGAACTCGAGTAAGTCTTTGGACTGTGTCTGGTAAACAAATACAGAACTGCTACCATATTTATAGATTAAAGACACCCCAAAATTGCCGCCTCCTCTCGTTCAGAATGTTGCATTCTCAAACAGTTGGCTTTTTCAGGAGAGTACAAATTAAAATGGTGATGCAAGGGAATTGGATGGGGCGCAGCAAGAAACAATAACTAAAAATGCTTTAATTTAATCGTAAGTAAGCCTTGGGTTATTGCTGCAAAAGAATGTAATGAAAATTCAAAAATGAATTAGGTACTCATCTTATATGTTACCAGAATCATCTTATGCCTCTAAGATGTATCTCCTAAGGTTTTTTAAAGAAATTTAAATGCCTAACCATTTACGCCAGGTTTTGAAAGCAAGGAAGGGGCAAGGGGGTGGCTGCAACTGAAATCACCAGGAAACAGAGGCTTTCCTCTGGATACATGGGATTCATCTGATCAAGCGACAAATGTCTGCATCTGAGTTAGTCGCCAGCTGCCTTTTATAATCAGCACAGAGAAGCAAATATTCCTAAGAAAGCTCATATCATTCTTGTGTTGACATCTGAAGTTGCCCAGGTGAACCAGGCTCTAGAAGTGCCAATTTCTAGGGAGCCGGGGCGGCCAGCTCCCATGCAGGTGCCTGAGGATTAGCGTCTGAAGTTAGACCAGATGAATCCCCGCCTGTGCATCTGTCTGCCCCGGAAAATCCGGTCTTCGTGCAGGCGTTGCCAAAGACGTAAACCCACTACTGAAAGGTAACCATGAGAAACCCCCTCTAAAGTTCAGATGTGTTCCTGCATGGAGAGATGGACTGAAGAGCCCCTCGGCTGCCTGAAAAGAAAGCCCTTGCATTGGTGGGCCTCGTGCCTCTCAGAAGAAGCCTCCTGGTCCTCAGGCGAGAGATGCTGCTGTGCCCAGGGCCGGGAAAGGCGGGCCACCCCGGCCATTTCAAACGACGTTATGCAACGCGGCCACCAGGCAGCGCCAAACGACCAAAAGAATTATTTTTGGTCTTTTGTGGCATTGGCAACAGTCATACTAGCCCAGCTTGAAGCCCCAGGAGTTCCGGGCTGGCAGCACCAGGTCTAACAGTGGGCTATAGCGTTGTTCAACAACATATTTTTAAGACATGGATGGTCAAATTTTCTCTCCCTCGCGCACGGCTCAACAAGGTCATGAACGAGTAGGTACGATCTTTGGCTTTTTTGGCCATGTTCCTGTGCCGTTACTCGCAGGGTTGTTACGTTATTGTTTCCTAATATTTATTTAGACAGACAAAGACCACGAAATTCCTTGAAAGGAAGGAAAATTAATTGGAGCACTCATAATCTGAGGAGACATCTAGGGTACCTCCAACTACGCATCCGGGAGGTACGCCTCTGCTAGAAGGAGAAAGCAAAGGTAGCATGCTGGGGTAGATGTGCACGTGCAACAGCACTGCTTATCTGGCTGCCCTTGGCAGTCTTTGCAAAATGTCGGTGCGTCGAGCAGCCGTCGCAGCCCTGAGTGGCGCTTACTTTGCAAATTGCTATAGATCTGTCTGACCCTGGATGCATTGCAAAGATCACATTTTCACTTAGAAAAATTGTTCTTCTAATGTCTCTAACGCATTAAGCAGAAGCAGCAGGCTTTCCTTCCTTCTGCAGCAGGA
>NW_010524865.1:17092-37488 GCF_000687285.1 Phaethon lepturus | reverse complement strand
CAGGAATACAGATCAACTTTTTCCTGCTATTGTTTTATCAAACATATTTATAGCAGCCATTACAAGGAAAATGTTACTTTCTGCCATGTTTGTTTATGTTTCTGAATGTCCCTATGACAGTATCTAAGACCCAAAAATACACAGTTCTCCTCCTTTTTGTTTCCCCCTTTTTTTTTTTCTCTCTAGAGTATTTGCTCAATTAACTTGATAGTTACATGAACCCAAACAGTTATTCTGCACTCCGGTTTGCCATTTCATACCTGTCTTATTTAAAAAAATTAAAAGAAGGGCGTCCTAGAGGAAATGCCACGTGCATGCATATCTGGTCCCTGCTCAGTTGGGCTATGAGCTAAGCGGAGGAAAACGAGCACCAGAGACCTCCTAGCACCTAGCTGTTTGGCCGTGGGTCTCCTGTACTGTTCCCATGAGGAAACAAGCTGTTCATGCCCCACATGTAACATTTGCAAAAGAACTTACACACCGCATGCGTCCAAAGTAGGAAACAGAGTATGAGAGAAGCTACCCACAAAGCATCCCCTGCTTCCTCTCACCAGCCCACAAAGAGTGTCCATGAAAAAATGTGTCCCCCAGGCTCATGAGGGAAAACCCCAGTAGAAAGCACAGGACCTTGTAAGCATCTTGTGAGGATTTATGCAAATGATTCTGTGAGAGAGCTATATGGCTTGGGACATTTTTGCCGATGACCCGTATGGCAGAGATACATTAAATGCTGTACCACGCTCCGATAGTAAAAGGTACATATTCTTCCTGTGGCAGTGGCGAGTCATTCGCAAGACAACGTTTTTACACGAGCCAGAAGTTAGTCCGTCTCGGGTATGGGCTCCTTTACGTGAACTCCCTTCGTTTTGCACCTGGGCTTGCCTGCACCACCGTCACGCCACCCCGCCGCGGGCTTCCAGCCAAGGGGCAGCGGCTTGTCCGTGAGGTACACCTCAGTCACTGGCGTGAAGCTGTCTGTAGCCGCGATGCAGTTTGTTAACGTGGCTCGGAGAACGACGCTTGCAAATCCTTGTTCGGTTTTTAAAGGCGTTACCTGGATCAGCCTGAACGACTGTGCTGTGCCCACGGCGGAGTCCGGCAACTCCTGCGCGACGCGTGCGGCGCGCGCCTACCTCCCACCCCGCGTTCCACGGACCACCTGAGTTAAGAGTAATAGGGCTGGCAAAAAAGGCTGTATGTTTTCACCCGTTTGTTACATTATTCTAGGACACGTAAAGGCGTGATGGGAAGCAGAGCTTTGTCGCATGATAGCATTTTCATCCCTGAGACTGGGCAAGAGCCCGCAAGGCCAGTGAGAGTGTTTTCTCAAGAAAACGTTTCTGATCGGATTAGAGCTTTACAGGTAATACATACAACATATTTTTTTCAAATGCAAGAGGTGGAATGTCTTTCCAGGCTTGATTTTTGGGGGTAATACCTGTGGTTGAACATTTGATTAGTAAGTAATATCTGTCTGCAGCTTACATTAAATGTCGCATTTGTTAATTAGACAGCAGTGTCATACCTTGGTTCTACTTAAATGGTAGCTGAAAAATGAGGAAGTTGGTTGGCTCCCCGAGAGAATGTCTAAAGTGAGACGTTGTGTGCTCTGGATCATTCAATTGTGAAGTTAAAATAAAAGGTTTGACCTGAGCTAAAAAATGTACTGGGGAAACCTCCATCACTATCACGTGCTAATGTATTTTATGCCACGCTGAAGCTGAAACTCCAGCCTACCATGAAATTGGGACCTCCACCTCCATTTGGACTTCATGCAAAGCGAACAGATGATGCTGGGACCAGTTCTGAAGATGATGGATTACCCAGGAGCCCTCCAGAAATGTCTTTGCTCCATGAAAACCTAAATTCAGGCACAACAACGAGAGTGAGTAGTTCTGGTGTTGAGAAAAATAGGTGTTTAATGACTTGTTTTACTTATGTGTGGAAGGCAGAATAAATTATTTGGTTTGCTATATGTATCACTACTTTATGCCTGAAATACCTTACTCAAAATAGGTATCTCTCTGCTATCTCTCTGTGTAAAGATGCTATGTCTCTGTGTAAACAGCTGCTTAGCATCTCTGTTCCTGTTAAAATATAAATATCATGCCAGAAAATGCAGAACTAGGAAGGAGAGGATGTGTCTGTGTACGTGCATGGGGATTCTGGGTTTTTTTAGGGACTACAGAGAGCTGCCAGGCATAAAAAAAAAAAAGACTGAAAAATCTGTATTCTCCCTTGAATGTGCTGATAAGGGAGCTCTCTTTCATATTTTTCTAGGCTGTCAGTAGAAAAAGAAACATAACAGAATTTGAAACTGTTTTTTCTTTTTAAATAATAGTTTTGTTACACATTATTTCGTTCTTTATCTGCATGTCTTACACTTTATGTTTGCAGTGTCCTTGCTAATCCTTGAGACTATGGAGAAAAACAACTTACATTGTCAGTATCTGTGTGCGCTTTGTGTAGATGGTTTCTGCGAGTATATCCATCTCGTTTGTCATCTTGTACTGAATCTCTGCCTCATTCCATCCCACAGTTCTCTGACTCTCACAAGCACCTTAGCTCTTTGAGTTTAGCTGGAACAGGCAGTGAAGAAGAAGAACAGGTAACTTCTGCCAAATGTATTAAGGGCCGAGCAATTATGCATAGTAGTCTTTTAAAGAAACCTAAGGCATAAATATTACTTTGTTGCCCGTCTGCTGCAGAAAACAACCTTGTATGTATGTAATTGCATGCCTGCCTGTTTGCTTTGCTTTTTTAATGCCTGTCCTTCTAACATAAAGTTATGATTATTGATCTATGTAATTCAGACGCCAGGGACTCTCCCGTTGATAATAATTAAGCTTTCTAGAATAGCTCATATCCTTTAGCAAACTTTACAGACATGATTTAATCTCCAAACACGACTAACGAGATACAGGCATCGAAACAGTATCCCCTTTTTTTAAAGACGGGAGATGGCACTGAAGGCTGCTTGGGTTACACGCAGAGGACAAGGGAGGAAGCTTGAGGAGCCGCGAACAAAATCTGGATCCTCTGAAGTCTGCCCATCCCCTTGCTTTAAGTACCAGGTTGCCTCACACCGACACAGAAAGCGTTTGCCTGGTGGTAGTGGCTGACGTTGCTGCTTAGGAGCCTGAGGTTGAGCCGTCGGTCGGATTCTGGCCACGTGAGCGAGCGCGAGCTGTGAATTTTGCTGAAGCGATGTTTTCGGGGCTTGAGTGCAGGCAAATAGCTGGCTTGCTTCAATCAGCAGCCAGCCGCTCGGGCTGATTAAAGCGCGGTTTTGAAAGGCTCTGAAGAGTCCCTTTTAGCTGTCCGCAGCTGGGGTCGTGGTGGAAACAACACAGGGGGTAAAGGGAAAAGTGTTTTCTAGAAATAGGAGGAGGGGTAGAGGGGAATTGCAGAAAGGCAATAGAGAAGCTAGCCCTGAGCTGACTATTCCTTGGTAATCATGCAAAATGTATTTCAAGGCCAGCTGCAGCAAGGCTCAGCAGAGATTTCTGGCCACACTTGTTAGTTTCCACATGAAGCGGTTTGTAAAACTGCTTATATGCAGTGAAATTTTAATATTTTTGAAGAAAAACAACAGCACATGTGAAGAAGGTATTTCTTGAAAACCGGTATAGGCTCGCTGTAAATTTGTCCAGTCCGGATGCATGTTTGCTAAAATAGGATTTATGTCTCCCTGTTGTTCCATTAACATCGCTCTCCGACTCACTCGCTGACTCCTGAGACGCGGTGGTGACTACGTGGTCCCTCAGCTTTTTCCACGTGCCCCGTCATTTAGCTCAGAGCCCGCTTCATCCCAGCCCAGTTTCGGGGCGCAGCCAGAAAGTAGCCCCATCTGAAGGCTTCCCTCCCAAACCGCAGCGTCTACTACCTGGCATTTCGGGGAGACTAGCCCTGCTTCTAGAAGTCGGAGGAGAGGAGTTTTGCACAACGCGGCCCTGAGGTTTTGGGCAGCAGTGACACCTCACTGTGTCTTGGAACCTCTCCTGGATCAAAGAAGGGAGAAAAGGACTGCAGCCATCCCGTCCTGGCTTTGGGGATGGGGCTCCCTCATGGCCCCCCACCTTGTGCCACCCAGCGTGACCCGCTGAAGGACAGCTGAGCCATGTGCACATGGGGTTTGGGGAAAGGGGTCTGCCAAGCCGTCCCCTCCTCTAGCAGGCTTCACCAGAGCCAAGCTTCGTGGGACAGGCAACTTCTGCAGCTGGCTCAGAGCTGGCATTCACTTGGGCTGCTGAAATTTAAGTAACAAACCAGATTCTTGATTTTCCAGCGTAACGGCCAGCACTGAGCACTGCCAACGAGAAGACATGCAAAGTTCTTGAGGAAAGCCAGAAGCCAGAAGAAAGGCAGGCAAATAATGACGTGCCTTGAAAGAGAGCATGTGCTGCGTCTTTATCATGGAGCTGAAATGTCAATGTATTCACTGCTAGGTACTAATGTATAATGCAGCCCCGTATCGTTTGTTTTACATTAGTCATATTTGAGTACTAGACTGCAGATATTGTTAGAGTGAAAACTAGTGAGAGCATCCATTATTCAGCATGGATGAGCTACTACTTTTTTCTTAAATAGAAAGCACGGTCGGAAGCTGTGGATCCAGCCTCCGCTAAAATCAATGGGAGCTTTCCCCTGGCCATCGAGGAAGCCCCGGCAGGCCCTCGCTACGCCACGGAGTCTCTTCTGGCTGCAGTGCATAATGCAGAACTCTACTTGCAGAAAACGCTGATGCTTTTTCCCTCCGTAAATGAAACGAGCACTGTCCTGGTCTCCCCTTCTCCCATCCAACCACCTCAGTAAAATGCCACTTCCAGAGAAAGGAGAAAGTGAAGAAAAGAAGAAAGAAGAAGAAAGCCTGCAGAAGAAAGCATGACAAAGGAGGAAAGCTCCTCTAATGAAATGAACCGGAATTTCAAGCCTACAAAGGGAGTGCTGTCATGAGTTGTCAGAGGTCATGTTAATCCCATGACAGATAGTTTGGAAATACCCTTTTGCCTGCTTGCAAAAACAGCATCTGAGAGAAAGGAAGAACCCTTTTTAGAGTCATTTTTCATAAATTTTTCAGTCTCCTTTTTGCATCAGCCCTGGGACTAGGATAGTTTTTGGTGAAGTGCACAGGCAAGGTGTATTCCAGCTTGGTGAAAGCACTGCACGCCTTGGAGCATTCAGGAGTTGTTTCTGGATGGGTTTTTGGCCTCTAGTAGGAATTGCCCATCATTTCCTTCCCCAGAATAGCCTACAAATGAAATTTTACATTTCAGGTGAACTCCCTAGTTATTTTGCAGATATAAATACATGAGGAGAAAATGCAAGCTCCCTTAAGTGTCAATGCCACTGATGTTTGATTCTTTTGTCTTTGGGAGGGTGTTGTAGAGTTGGAAGGGGCCTGATGACATATAGGAAGCTAGAGATGCTCCGGCCCAGCGTAACTGTGGGTAGGAACCTAGGCACAGGTGCTGGAGGACAGACCCAGAAAGGAAACTGGCCCTGTGGGTTCTGTAACTGAGTGCTCTTCATAAATCTGTCTTCCAAAACATGCTGGCCATGTATTTGTATGCTTTAGATCTTCTAGTTAAATGTGACTTGGTCTTTCCCTCTGGACCATATAGCATGATATTCAAGCAGCTAAAAATGCAGAATTGCTAACACCAGTACTGCACATGCAACATTAGGAAATGGAATGTATTTTAGAGAGGTGTCAAAAAGAAAAAGAGGCAACCTTAAAATGCCAATAAACATGCCCCCTTATTTGTAGAGTTGTTATTTTCATGACTTTGTTTCTTTCCTTGATTGTCTATTTGGGGATTTTTTTTTTTCCAGGTTATATTGGGTCCTCCTTCTAGATCTTGCTCTACAGATGGTCAGCTGTTCCCTAGGCATGGAAGTGCTACAACTGGAGCTCCCCAGATATCTGACAGTACCGTCTCGCCGGCAGCCAATTTTGACACTCCACCTGAGCTTGCCTCTTGCTTGGATAATTCTGCTGCTAAACACAAGCTTTTAATAAAACCCCGGAACCAGAGATCCAGTAAAATGAGAAGATTTTCTCAGGTACTTGTGAAAATAAACAGTGTCACCTTTGACAGAAACCCAGGAAGTTCTTACTGGACTTTGTATTTCAAACTCAGATATGATAAGAAAAGTCAAATTGCGGCATGGATATCTCACTGGGTTTTAGCAGCTGTTACTTGATGAGGCTACGTATCTGGAGTAGACACTAGGAACAGATTAAATATTACGAGATTACATGTTAACTCTTGACGCAGCAGTTTATGTAGCAATTTCTTCTTAAATGTACTGAGCGGTACAATTTAGTATCTTGTTTGTGATGCAGAAATTCGGGCTGACTGCTTCGTTTCTTACTTTACAAAATTTCATTTCAAAGTGTTATGATCAACTTGTGTACTTTTCTGAGTCTGAAAGATCCTGTAAAATCTCAAGTTATTGAGATTTAACTTTCCAAATATAATTGATCTTATATTTTCAAAAGGTACAGAAAGAATAAGTTGTGACCTACTAACTGCAGCCAAATTCTGCACATTAGGACTGTTCTGAATTCAGCCCTCTCCCTGCCCCAAAACTTGTAAACCCTTTATGTGCACTACAGAGATTTAAAATAAGATTCCACAGAAAAAAATGGTGTATATTACTAAAAAAAAGAAACTATTAAAAAGTGTGTACTGTTAAAAAACATTTTTTAAACCATCCTTTTAAAACACCATTTATCTGATTCTTTGTCTTATCCTATGAAGGGCACAGCTTAATTTTTCTTATTTCTCTTCTCTTTTTAGAACTAAAGTTTGCAGCTCTTACCACAGTATTTACACTTTATTGTTTGTGGTTTCTTTCAATGTTTTAAATACATTAAAGCCATTCTATTGGCTTGCTTAACACCAGGAATATTATTCCCCCCGTCTCTAAATATTACTTAGCTGATACTCTGTATTTTCCAAAATCCGTGAGTGATCTTCGGGCTCGGCAGAGCACTGCTGTGAGCAGCATAATGATGAAGCCAGTTGTTCAGAAAAGCATGTAAAGCAATCACTCACTGATCAAACCTCTTTTTCCATTGTAACGTTGTTACTGAAATACAATTGCTTTGTCCAGCCTGCCTATAAACTGCCAGATGACTGAGCCCTCCTGGTTTTCCATGGAGGATGTTCGCATCTTTCAATAATACCATTTTTATTATTTTCCTGCCTGACTCTGCCTGTGAACCTTACTTCTGGCTAACCGATGTCTTCTGCTTCTATGTTCCTCTGCATATGGAGTGTGAACGCAGGTTGGTATTGCAGCTCTGTCTTCGCAAATGCACTTGCAAAACGAGAAGCTGGAAGAACCCTGAAAGTACCCTCAGAGTCAAGTTTTGTGTTCTTAGAATTAGGGGCTACATCCAAAATATATATTTACCCAACAAACCACAGTGAATCAGTGAGCTAACACCGGCACCGTATGAAAAGGCATATTCAGCAGCTTAATAATGTGCATTCAAATAATTCTGTATATTTAGCCAGTCCTTACCTGCAGCTTAATCACAAGACCTCACAGCTAACTACATATGCATTTAAAAACTTTTATCAGATAGTCTAACTCCTGAAAGAAGATGACTTTTACAGAAAGGAGGCAAGGCCGTAAGGCTGTATGGCAGCGGGATGGGAGAGAAGACTGCCATATGGGGGTAGATGCTCAGCTGGCATAGAGTGTCATAACCGGATGGACTTGCTAGGTTTTTGCTCTTCCTTCTGTGCACCCTTCCCTCTTCAGAGTCATGCAAGAATGGGTTGTTTTATGTTTAATGCTAGTATCCAGTAGCAAAATACAAAGGGACGGATTTTTCTCTTTCAAGTGCTGCTTTTTGCCCAACAGCAACAACAACGTATCCAGTATGCTCTGGGGAATCAAGTGCCAAGGGTGGTCCAATGGCCATTGTTTTGATGAACTTCCCATCTACAAAGGCATGAAAGCACTAGCTGTGCAGAAGGAAGTGTCACTCTTTGCTTTTATATTGGTTAAATGCATTATTCCAGGATCTGCTTAGATAAAAAAGCATCCAGTATGTAGGTTAAAAAAAAAACGAGCTCAGCACTGGAGGCAAGTATCTCCTTCCTCTCTAAGATCTTGGTTGTAAATGCAATGATGAATCAGAAAAAAAGTAAATCTGTACATGGTGATGGAGCTTTCTGAATTTCTTTCTTGCAGAGGACCCAGTCTGAATCTCTGACTGATTTGAGCTGCACCCCAGAAGCAGAAGAAGAGGATGATGAAAAGGAGATGCAGACAGACTTGCCAGATGCTGTATTCAAACCCAGCAATCAAGAACTGCCATGCGGCACAGCTGCAGCGCAGGATGTGGCTTCCTGGCCGAAGCCCAGAATGCCTGAGGACCTTCCCCCTGCCTTGAGCCCGGCGATGACTCAGCCTGCTTCGGAGTCTGCTCCCGTACAGGAAGCCCTGCTGCCGGAGAGTAAAGCAGAGGGCTGCCAACCCGCACTGGAAATAACGTCTGCGAAGTCTGAGTCCTCGTTGCTGTTAGAAGGCAAAGACTCCACGACTTCTTCTCACTCCAGTCCAGACAGAGAAGTACAAAAGCGTGAAGACCCCTCAGAAACACCGGTTCTGTTGTCTGGGGATGTGAGCGATGTGTCAGTCAGTATTTTAAACCAAGAAAATAAGGAGCTTCCTACTGTATTTTCAGTTAAAAAAATACCATCCAAAGAAGATATTTCAATTAGTAAGAACAGTATTGTTTGCTTGGAAAGATCAGAAGAAAATACACAGAAGGATGATCAGATAACTGTGGAAATTCCCTGTAATAAAGAGGCAAAGAAAGAGGTTGCTCTATTGTCAGAGTCTAGCAAGCAGTTTTCCATCGGTTCTTTCCAGCCCACGGACTCGTTCCATGTTTCACAGCCTGCTTCCTCAACACGGATGGGATCATCTGCTTCCTGCTCTCCAGAGAAAACAAAGACTGCACAAGAGGCAGCTGCTTCTGGTAAGGAGAACAGTCAGTCACTGGTCCACAAGGAGGAACGTCTGGCGAGGAAAACTGAAAAAGCAGCCAATGAACTCAATGCCTTGAGAAAGTTTTCTGTCTCCTCTGCACGGGAGAGACCGAGGACCAGAAGCCTACACTTCCCAGAAAGATCAGAGTTGGAAAGCCCATTAAATACCAGATCCTTCCTGTCCAAAGCAAAGGTCTCCTCGAGAAATGAGAAGTGGAAAGAAGACTTGCAGAAGGGATTAGGTCTGGCAGAGGGAAAAAGCAGCAACAAAAAGCAGACTTTGCTGCCAGAGTCCAACTCTGAGAACACAGGCCAGCCGACAGAAATTTTGCCTGGCTGCATTTCTCCGGCTGTCGATGCGGTGATGGTGCCAAGCGATTCTTCAGTGGTATCTCAGAACCAGCCAAGCTGTGAAGATAAAAGTCCTTTTCAAGTGAAACTTAGATCCACCTCACTGTCCTTGAAATATAGAGACAGCTCGTCACCAGAATCAAAAGGGGTTAAAAGATACAGTGCAGAGTTTAATTTAGAAAACGAGGGATTGACTTCCTTTCTAAAAGTTGATAAGACAGAGATCAAAAAAACAGCGGATACAAATATTGGTGATTCTTTAAATGAAAAGATCAAACCCAAAGCGAAGTCCTCTGAACAGCTTAGTAGCAAACCTCCGTTGCCAAAAAAGCCAGCCTTGCAAAACATAACCATTCTAAGTACTACTGCAAACAAGGAGAAGCAGGACAAAGCTATTCAGTCTCCTGAATCCAGAAATGAAGATAGAGACTTGGAGAAAAAGTCAAATCCTTGTAAACTGCCTGGTAAGACTCCTGATACTTTATAAACTTCTCTTAACTCGTGAGGAATGCCTGACCTGTGAGAGGGCGTGAGGCAGCCCTGTGGTGTCAGTCACAACACTGGTGAGCGTGAGCCGACGGCTCTGCCTTCGGTGATGCTGTTCCCTGATTCTCCCTTGCTGAAAAGATTATCAGAAGGACAGCAGGGAAGAAGCAGCAGACAGAATAAGATATTTTTGCCTGTGGTTTTTGCATTTCAGGGCATTGTTTAAAGGATGTTCAAAGTGACACTCAAAAAATAAAGTGCGTTAGCAAGTATTGTGAAACAGAAATGCCAAGCTACTAACTGTCCCCATTTAGAGCTGCTGTATGGCAATTCAGAAGCCGGGAGCACATATTAAGTGGAGTGCCCTGCGTGGGGTGGGTGACTCAGACCTCTAGACCTTCTTTTTCACCATGTAGTTGAGGCAGAAATACTAGTAACTGCCTGGCATGCTCAACACGCCATTTATTTATTGTCTCCTGTGAGCTTTGCTTATTCATTTATCCATCTTTATCATTACTCATGCCTTGTTTAAAAACAAAAAATTAACTACCCTGCAGCTTCCGGGAGTTCAAAGCCAGGAGAGACCGTAAGATCACGTCTACTGCAGATTGTTAAATTTCGCCCTGCTCTCTGTATCATATAATTGGGTTAGAGTTAACAAAAAAAAAACAACAGTCCTCTGGAGACTATTATATTGTGGGCTACAGGCAGAGAACAGCAGAGACTGGAAGTGGCAGCACTGTCTGAGGTCTTTGCAACGACAGTAAACAAGTCAGGTGAAGTACGCCCAAGCGATGCTAGCGGGAGACCTCTGCTCTCCGCTTCAGAGAACAGCTGAAAGAGGAAAAAAAACTTTTTGGTCTTCTGATACGTGGGAGAAACTTCTTCCCTGCCCTGAATCTGCCTGGTCCCGGGTTTGATGTTAAGAACGTGAGGAGCAGATGCTGGCCAAGCAAATGAAAAGGTTTCTTTGTGCCGTTGCGGAGCTCCCCGCTCTGATTGCTCCTCTCCAGTTGGGGTCAGCCTCCGAGTTTCGGAGTGGGGAAATGCAAAGCCAGAAGAAGACCTCAGGACACAACTGGTCACTTGTCCTGTAGGGTGACAAAAGCCTCTTCCTGGCCCCAGAGGCGACCTGCTGATGCCCTGAGTGACAGCTGATTCCAGTTGGCATCTGCTGCAGCATTGCAGATGTTTTTTGCAGGGCTCTGGCTACGTTTACAGCTCCCTGCTCTCCCAGCAGCCATGAAGGAAGGGATTCATCGGCTCCTGGCCTCCATGGCTGGACGAGGCTCCCACAGCCGTCCAGCCAGACCCTCCCCGCACCCCGTGGGGAAGACACCCTCCCTTTGTATAACCCCAACGCTCCCTTTAAAGGTGTGTTCCCCTCTGCCCTGCCCTGAGGAACAGTTGATTATTTGTAATGACGCACAAATCTCTGATTGATTGAGATTTTGGGGAGGACTGTACTGGGAACACGCGAGGAGGAGACCTAGCACGGTAGGGTTGGTCTGGCAGGGGACAGAGGAAAGCAGCGGCAGTACCAATGCTCCTGCACGCAGCCTTTTTTCACATCCCTCTTGCTCTTAGGGTTCCAGCAGTGGAAGTGGGGTGGGAGACAGTGAGTGCTGGAGGAGGGAGAAGGGGAAGAAATGGAGTTGGGGGGCACATTTCTCCCTCAGGCTTCTCCTCTGGCTTCTCAGCCCTGGGGTGAAGGAGAAGCCTGCCCCCAGGCTCAGGACTGTCCCCTGCAAAATATGGTCTGCGGGTGAGAGCCGTGCCCCGGTCTCCCTGGCAGGGATGCACACACCTGAAATGTGAACCTCGGGCTGCAGGTCAAGGAGCCCTGTTTTGGACATGTTCCTCTCCACCTGACAGCGTTAAACCAAATCTTTATGGCTTGAGGTTGTTTAACATGGTGGTTCAGATTGGTCTGCGATGGTAATTAGTCTTCTTCCTTATCTACTGCCCCGCTGATCTTACTGTATCATCTTAAGCAAAGCTGCTACAGTTTTCCACATATTTCCAGCTTTGAGTTGCTTGGTAATGAGTTCTGATACCTGGGCATGCCAGGACTCGGAAAGAGTTTAATTCTAAATACAAAGCAGTCTGCTCCAAACTGACCTGAGGTCCTTCCTACCCCACTGCAGGCCTTTTTCCTTAGGCATCTGACCAAGCACCTCCTTGTGCTAAGTTGCCACGTCAGCCTGAGCTGGCCGCCTGAAGTCGCGGGTGAATGAGGCATGTCCCCCTCCTCTGATCGCCCTGGCACCACACCCGCCTCGGTGGGGAGATTTGCACCGTCACCCCAGAAGCGATGCCCCTCCGCGAGGCACAGGAGAGGCCACGGGGCGCAATGAGGGCTTAGCAGGGCAATGCCCCTGCCCAAACATCATTTTAAGCCCTTTGCAATGCTTGCCTCGGCCCAGTGAGTCGGGAGCGTTTCTTTGCAGCCGCAAGCAGGAGGAATCTGACAAGCGAGATCAGCACGGCCCTTCGTGGGTCGCGCGGCTTACCGGCCGTCGCTGGCTTCCTGCTCTCCCGGGACACCCACTTCTTTTTTTCTTGTCCAGCCACCCTAGGGTGCCTCATGCGGGCACCCAACCCTCCCCTCGTCCTTCAGCTCACCAGCCCTTTCGAAGAGCTGTGCTCGCTGTCGGGAGGCACGTCACGCTGTCAGGGAGTTTCTTCCGACGGCGTGTTAGGAAATCCCTGCGCTGCACAAGAAGACGAGCTGTGAAGTGGTGATGTGAGGGGGTGCAGTTCCCTTCCCGTGTACGCTCATCTCAAAAACGTCAGTCTTCTGGGTGGTGGGGTGAGCAGGAGCAATTTGGTTCCTTCAGTTCAATTTTTAGCTTTGCAGCACTCCTGGCACCAAAGGCAACGGGTGCTGGTGGGATGCTGGCTTACCACCCGGGGCGAAAGCAGCACTCCTGCTCTCCAGAGTTTTCTGGGGAACTAGCGAGGGATTGCTTGGCCTCTGTCGGGGTATAAGGTGGCTTTTTAATGTCTGTGTGAAATTAGTCACCCCAGGAGGAGTAATTTTTAAGTTTCTGGAGCTAAAGGCACAAGTCTTTGCAAGAATTAAAGGGTTAAGCTGTGTTGTTTGGGGTTGATACACTTTGCTATGAATCCCATGAAGGGCAGAAACAAATAGCACATATTAACAGGTTATTACAAGAGCAAAACCATAAGCAAATACCTGTGTGAATGTGCTTATTAGGATACATAAAAATCAGCGACTGAGGAGCTGTAGTGGGGAGACGTGCTCTAACAGAGAAAAGGAACTCGGGGAGGGATGCTGAACATAACAGTGAATGAAGTTGATGTGTATTGTCTAGCAAATGCAAGCTCTGGAATGACAAGGAAAATTTCCCCTCTACATAAAAGACAATTGCTTTAATGCTGTCCCTGCTACAGCTGAAAATAAAGCTGTCATCTTTTTTTTTTTTTTTTCACAAAAAGTTGCTTTTTCAGTTGTGTCAGGCTATTTTGCAATGTGGCTGTTTTCCAGTAGTGAAATAGAGTTTGATGCAAACATAGCAGTTTCTTGTGTCAGAAAGACTCTCCTGGCATTGGTGGTATAGATCCAACCAAAAGTCAAATTGCTTGCAGAGCAGCTTAGAGAAGAAAGAAATGTCAAGAATCCTTAGCCAAATCTTTTAGAATAGCTGTGATTGAAATTAAGGAATTGTGTGTGTACACTGACATAAATGCACGTAGTGCTTTAATAAACAAAGGGAAATATGTAGGCCAGGATACACTAAATGCCATATGCATTTGTAAAGCCCTTCTTCAAATAGCTGGTGTTTTATAAATGAGCCAAGATACAACAGTGTGGAATTAAATATGCATGCATAAGCAGTGTTATAAAACAATGACACTGTTGTATATGGGGGGGTGTATCTCCCTGTGTAAAGTTGTTTGGATTAGTTTTGAGTATGTTTGCTTTTAAAATACGCAGGGAATCCACAAGTTAGCTTTGCTTGCTGTTAGAAGTATGACTTTCAAAAGCCTCTAATATTCTGCCTAATATTCTTTCGCCTGCACAAATGTATGGCAAGAGCAACCACTCTTTGCAGCCCTTGCAGGCATAAGATGTTCGTTTTCGGGTATGAGATTTAAATGTTATAAAGAGCTTCTGCTCTATTTTGTACACACAAAGGCCTTTAGATTTAAAGAAAAAGCATACAATATCTGAGGCCGTCTCTAAAAAAAAAAATCAATCCCTAAATCTCAGGATAATGTTTAAATATGTCTTTGCTGTGGTTATCCATATAAGCAGCACACACACCCCCAGACACAGTTGAATACATATACCTGTCTGTCAATAGACAGAAATAGGTATGTATTTCTTTTTCACTTTCTATGTGTGTGTATAAATCAATACACAATAACAAGTCAATCATAGGTCTCCTTCTGTACATAAAGATTAATGTTTTATCTTCATCTTATTGTTCACACAACCAGTCTGACACACACTAAAGAATAATATCCAGGTATCAATGACAAGTGTACCTATTCACTTCCACAATATATTTAGGCAGCTTTAGTCTGAGGGGAAAAAAAAAGAAAAAAAAAAAAAAAGCTGCTTTAGTAAGGTACTAAGGAAACAGATACCTGCATTTCATGGGGCTGCAGCAAGGGGGTTTCCCCCCTTAGGGACCACTGAGGCAGCCAGCCCCGCCACTGCCAGACCCGGCGGCGAAGAACTTGGGATTCTGATCCGCGGGAGGGAACTGAGGCTGTGGTTCACTCGGCTCCAGGGCTTATGTTCGGCGCTCGGTCTGGAAGCTGTGGAAATGCTGAAGAACGCAGACGGAGCGGCTGGTCTCGCGACTGTCCACGTGTGTTTGGTGGTTGTGGGAAAGAGGTGAAGGGAGGGCTTCAGCAGCCTCCTGGGTGTGGTTTCAAGTGGCAGCAGAAGACCTCAGAAGCCTACATTAAATGCCAGTTTTAATACGTGGTGACATTACGCACAGAGCGGCTTGACAAGTTCTGACCTGGTGTCTTCCCGTTGTCAGTGACTTATCCTGAGGGGGATGAAGGGGCTCACTTGTCTTTCAAAAAGCCTCGGGCCAAGCCAGCTCCAAGGAAACCAGGGAAAGATGCAATCACAAGTTAGAACTGTGAGTGAATGAGAGACAAATCGCTGCCAGCAATATCCTTTATTAGCTCATGAAGTTATTAAGTAACGAGTTGAATAGCATACTATTTAAAATAACATGTTGTAATAAGAACTGAAGAATATGATTCAGAATTTAGTTTTACTCAGAAAATCTCCCAAGTGTAACACGGAAGCAAGAGCCTCAGCCCTGCTTTGTTGGAGGAGAAGTGAAACACAGGGCGTTTGTGGCGGCTGTGGCCTGTCGAACTCGCATGGCTTCCGACGGAGGATGCCGCTGCTTGCGTTTCGTACTACATTATCGCCCTAAAAGTGGCGTCTACCAGCTGGGAACTGTTGTGCTAGATGCTGGACACGTGATGTGCAGCAGAAGCAGGAATTAGATTGTGCTTTTGAGTACTTTTGGTTCCGCTCTGGCTACCCGGTTCCTTAAACGCTGTGCTTTGCCACGTGGTGAACTGTAAAAGCGCGCGGGCTACCTCATGACTGGATGAGGTAAGGTAGGGAGGGTTTGTTCAAGCTGATCAGACAGTCACTGAACTGAGGAAGAAGATGTGCAAGCAGCACTTTTCTTGCAAATAGTCACTTCCCAAGAAAGCTTTTGGCCTCTTGGTGCCCTTCAGGGCTCCAGAGTTTCATAGGAGACTCTCAGGTCACCTTAAACTGACGACTCACTTCACCTACTATCTCCTGGATTACTTCACCACCTTTCATCCTTCTGGCTGGAACAACAGTGCATCTATACTGCCAAGAAACCTTCTCTAGTTGGAGGTGGGAGGATGTAAAGGACCTCTGGGCAATGGCAGAGAAACAGTGACCACACCTCTTCTACTCCTTACAGTAATTCTGGCCAACAGATGAGCTAGCGAATCCTGCACGGGTCGCATCTGATGTTTTTCTGCTGAAGAGAAGGCATTTCCCCTGCCTTGCCTGACTGGCTTTCTGCAGCAGGCTCTCACAGGAGCAAGGGCAAAACGTAACTGCTTAAAGAAACAAGAAAGATCCCCCCAGAAGCAGATCAGCTCTTCATCCTCTGTAGGTGATACTACTCTGCTGTCCTAAGTCAGGCCCATACAGATACATATAAAATCTTTACAGGTGATGATAAAGAGCTTTTGTTCCCTGCTATTGCAGGGGCATTATGATGCCATCTCTTATGGGATGATACTTGCCTCTAATTTGACTGCCTTCTAATTGGCATGACTAGGACGTCTGGCGTCTCATTGGGGAAAATTGTCTGAAGAGCCAAAGTGCTTGATGCCTTCGTTCGTTGGAGTGTCTGCCTTATGAAAAACATTGTTATAATAGCGGCCTGCAGACATACCGCTGCAGGACTGGAAACCCTGTTGTGCTAGGCAGTGCACATCGAAGTAACAGAAAGATGAATCCCAAATCCATGAGGATGACAGAGAAACCAGAGCACAGGTAGCAATAAGGCCGTTACATGCAGCGCAGTAAAGAGAGCCCGGGCGTAGCAGTCGTTTTGTCGGTATTGGTTGTGTGGTGGGAGCAGAGGAGGAACAACGTGCAGTTCAGTTGGTGTTTACAGAAAGCTCCTGTGGTGTGACAGGGAGAATGGGACAAAACACAAAGGATGATATTGAATCGCAGAGGCTAAGATGTACATCACTAGCAGCATCAAGGCAGAAGCCAAGTTCCCGGTAGCATCAGAAAGTTGGTGGGTGGATTGAAAAGGGCCTTCAGGGTAAAGATTTTTGTGGTTTTGAGCACCAAGGCATTACAGAAAGTGAAGGAGGGTAAAAAGATAGTGGAAAAGGATGCCTGTGGTGGTGTGTCTGTAGCTGTAGAGTCAGAGAAGCAGCCCAGTCTTCTCTGGGCTGAGAAGAGGCCTGTACATGGTGAGGAAGGTGTATGTTTGATGGGATGGAGATACAGGATGAGTCTGGCAGGGCACAAGGAGACTTCAATGAGGAAATATCTTCATAATATTAACTGTTGGATGGGTATTCATTACAGGATGCTAGGAAAAGAAGTCCACTAATTTGGATAGAAGGTAACTAAAATGAAAAGCTACTTTATGTACTCAGTGAGGGGTCCTCAGCTCTGAGGAACACCAGACGTCACCATCACTTTCAGTAGTGCAGTTGGATCTGTGTACTACAGTAGTGCTTTGGGAACTGATGAAGCATGGTGCTTGGTTTTATTGGGCAATGCACTCACAGGTCCTGCCCAAATTGCTCACCACCTAAAATGGTGCATATGGGTGCAGATGGGTTCAAGGGCATGGCCTACAAACAAAGAAGGGAATGTGATGGTAGATGCATTAGCAGACATTACATCAATTCAGCTATGTGTGTTTACTTATGAAGATCCTAATTAAGTTTGTCCTAAGATACTCAGAGAAGATGGGCTAGCAGTCCTTGAGCTGGTAGTGGTTATCTTGGCAAACTGTGGAAGATAAGGGAGGGCTGCAGAAGGTGGCACATCTTGAAAACGGAGGTGAGATGGAGAAGAGAGCGGGAGAGAAAGGGTGTTACATACCACTTAATATGAAATACTGAAAGGAATAATTGAGCTGTTTCTAAATGTCTACAAGATAAGATAACCCAGAAATAAGTTCCAGCCAACATGGCTTGGCCAAGAGCAGCCAAATTGAATGATAACTGGTATCATAGGGCATTCCTATAAGTATCATGATATTCCTATAAATGCAGTCTTGGTGAAGCTATTCATTGGACTGATCTAGTTGAAAATGTCCCTGCTCATTGCAGGGGGATTGGACTAGATGATCTTTAAAGGTCCCTTCCAACCCAAACTATGAATTCTATGATGCAAAGCTACTGACTGTGCCAACTAATGACTTACTGTCATATTAGAAGGTGGCCATCTTAGGTCTGACACTGTTCAGTATATTTAAGGACATGAGTGACAGAACTAAGTGCATGCTTATTACATTTGCAAGTATTACCAAGCTGGAAAGCCTGTGGGCTCACTGGAGGACAGTAATAGAAATCAGGGTTGTCTTGAGAAAGTGCAAACATAGTTGGAAAAGAATGTTTTCATTACAGACAAGTAGAAAGTTCTGTTATGTGTGCAAAAATTATCCAACGTACAGATACAAATGAGGGATGGAAGAGGGGAAGTAACACAATCCGGAGCTCATAAATTAAATAGAAAATAGGAATAACATAATTCTGCAAGGAACTCATCATACTGACTGATGTGTGCAGGAGACTGTCTCAGGTGAAGTAGGGTAGTCCTTCCACTTCAGCTGCTGCTAGCACCATTTCATGTCAGGTGCTACAGTTTTGAGCACTGTATTTTGAAGAAGATTTGGACCAAATTAGGACAATCCCTACAAAAGCAAAAGTGATCTAGAGAATACGACTAATCAGAAAAGTTTAAAAAATAGGACAAAACATGGTCTGTGTCTTCAAATGCATAAAAAGCTGCCGCAAGGAGGCTATGAGTAATCTGCTTGTGTCTATAGTGTATAGGAGAAGAAGTTAAGGATTCAAATTAGAGCAAGGAAGATTTAACAGACCAAATAGGGAAAAAATGGAGTAGAAAAAGAACAGCCAAGCTGTAGGATAGGTTGTCTAGGGTGACTCTGAGATCTATCCTGTCTTTGGAGGGTTTTAAGAACAGTTTAGATACATATTTGTCAGGAAACAGTTTATGTGAATTTGATCTTGGAACTGATCTTGCCTTGCAGCTGAAGGATAGAGTACATGCGATCTTGAGATCTCTCCCAGCCTTACTCTCTGTCATCCTGTAAAATTAGACAAAATGAAGTGAGGGTAGCCAGTGAAGAGAAGGGAAGAAGATTATGAGAGAAACAGCTGTTGGCATGGAAAGACATGCCAAGAGTGTAGCTGGGATGCAGAGGATCGAAGTAGCTTGCCGTGCAAGAGGGAGGGAAGCTCGTTCAGCATCCAGAGGCCCTGCTTTATCTGTGCTGCATTGGCACAGCTGGACCTTCCGGCTTGTTTCCTTCAGAGGTTCCCCTGCAGGATCACATGAGGTGAATGTGAAGGGAAATGCAGGCATCAGCTGGCAAAATGTCTTGCTTTCACCTTAAAGCAAAACTTGTGTTTTCTCTTTTTGTGGTTTTTAGCTGACATAGGCTTTACAATGTTTTCTTGCTCAAATAACTAGCCTGTCTCTGGTGACGTACAACAGTGACTTGAGAAAATCCCTGAGCAAAGAAAATTTGTGGGCTTTCATAATGTGTCTGAGTTTGCAGACTCCAGCTCTTCGGAGAGCATCATCCCTTTCATCTCCTATGCCTTTATGAGGCATCTCAAATGTGCCGTGAGAGACATTTGCCTACTTTCCTGACTCGGGCCATGTTCCTCTAAATTAGACTGTAGCCCTCCAGAAACGCACCTGACAGCTCCACAGAGCCCTGTGGCTGGGTGGCCCAGCTCTACGCCAGCACAGCAGCTGAGCCCCGAGGGACTCCGGGGCAGTAATTCTTCCTGTCTGGGTCTGCCTCCTCCTGGGTCCCTGAACAGGGTGCTGACTAGGTAACAAACTTTTCCTGCGGGCAGGACCGTGGGTGATGTGAGGATGAGGAGCTTAACTTCTGCTCTGAAATAGTCTTCCATAAATTTAGGAACATAAGTAGCCAGGAACGGCTGGGAAAGGTTAAATTGCCTCTCCCTATGGCCCTGTCATGGCTCCAACATGGCTCTAATGGTGTTAGTACTGTTCTTGTTCCTCTTTTAAACCATGCAGAGGCTCCACATGAATTGGAAAACTGAATTTTGGGTGCAGTGTGAGCTAGTGAAGAAGTGGAAAACCTGGGGCTGAGGCCAGCAGCAGAGCTGAGGCTCTTCTCCTGATCCAGTTCTGCTCGGTGTATAGACAGGATTTCCCTTCCCAGAGTATCTGAATAGAGGGTACTTCACTTCCCCATACCGCTGGATGCTGCTCATCCCTGGATAGCAGTTGTGAGGACAGCAGGGTAGCAGTTTTCACCCTTTATCCTAGAAAGCGCTTTTTTTTTTTTTTCCCTCTTGCTTCGCTGAAATCGCAGTTCTGGTAGAACCTGATGAGAGTGACTGGCCCGAACGGAGAGCACAGTCAGCATCAGCAGGGATAAGTCAAAGTAAACCTCACGTCAAAAGACCGTGAATTAACCCTGTGGTTTCAGCAGCATTTCTGTGTGTTCAGACGCCACGGACCGTTGTGCTCAGTCACCCTCAGCACCTGCAGGTACCAAGGATGGAGCTCCGGAGGCTCCCGGACCTGATGAGAGTGACTGGCCCGAACGGAGAGCACAGTCAGCATCAGCAGGGATAAGTCAAAGTAAACCTCACGTCAAAAGACCGTGAATTAACCCTGTGGTTTCAGCAGCATTTCTGTGTGTTCAGACGCCACGGACCGTTGTGCTCAGTCACCCTCAGCACCTGCAGGTACCAAGGATGGAGCTCCGGAGGCTCCCGGACTCAGGC
>NW_010524865.1:13044-17074 GCF_000687285.1 Phaethon lepturus | reverse complement strand
AGGGCAGCCGCAGCGGGGAGGGGGTTGCCTTTCCAACACCGCGGTCCAGCTGTGTCTGGCTTTGAATTGGCTGCTGCTTGTCTCTGCGAGCCCACGAAGCCAGATGGGAGGAGGGAGCAGAAGGGAAGACCTTGGAAAATGGGTAGATGAGTGAAGCTTGATTCGTGTTTCTGCATCTCCCTCACGTGAGGGCAGTGAGACCGCGACTCCAGCCGAACAAAGATGCAAAGTGTTTTTCACCGGCAGAATGGTAACTTAAAACAGCGAGCACAGCACGATTGCTCTCTGGAGACCAAACTAAACAGAATTATTTACCCAGACTGGTCACAGGTCCTGGGACTAATCAGCGTATTGAGCAGGTGCGAGCTGAAGCTAATTACAACCCTCTTTCATATAACCGTGTACATAAATAATCTGTCAACAGAGAGAAGCATGCCTTCCCCCGTGGCTGCTGGAGACTCCGGAAGAGATCCTGACGCTCCTGCAGAGCCAGCCTGGATTTCCATAGCGAGGCAAAAGCAGAGGGGTGTGCAGCAGGAGCAGGAACTCGACAGAGAAAAACTTGTGGTTCCCGATGTTAAGTCAGACACAGAGAAACAGAATAAAGAGAAGGAACGAACAGAGGTACTTACAGTACAAATTTGTGATGATTTCATATCACCTTCCTGCTCTATTCTTTGGATCTACTGCTATATTACCAGTCATGCCGTAATGATGACAGATTCTTAGTGAGAATAATCATAAGTAACAAAGAGACTGCTCTGGGAAATGTGTTACAGATTCAGAGTTCTCTGATTGTTCAGATACGTAATATTGTATCTCCAAGAAATCCTGGAACTATGCCTGGAAACATTCAAGGTCAGGTTGGACGGGGCTCTGAGCAACCTGATCTAGTTGAAGATGTCCCTGGTCACTGCAGGGAGGTTGGACTAGATGACCTTAAAAGGTCCCTTCCAACCCAAACCATTCTGTGATTCTATGATTCAGTGCAAGGGGTGTAAAATTTCTGGGGTGCCCAGTACATACTTACCAGATGTAATGTGTGTATTGCATGCTAAAATACCCCAAATGAGGTGCTGAACTGTACAGTCTTAGCTCTCTCAATACAGAGGGAATACATTCTCTTTAACCATGCTTCAAAGCACAGCATTTCATTGAACCTCCTATGCCTCCTGACTGATTTAACACTGAATGAACAGTTCAGTCCCAGCAGCTCCTAGGTAACAATTTTTAGAGCCTTGAGAAGTGGAATGGGATAAAAATAACTTTTGCACTTGCAGACAGTGCCAAGATATAAATTCTGGTTCTCTGTATATGGGTAACTCAGACATCCGAGTGGTGCCATGGAATATGGGCTGATGCTGCCTCTTCAAAGAGATCCCGTGCAAAAGAGGGTGATACCTGTAGCAAGTGACCCTCCCAGATGACAAAGCTGTGCCAGCAGAAGCACTCGGCATTAATCCAGAATATTAACAAGGCTTCCCTGGTTCCTGACATGCCCACGGAGGCAGCAGCATGCGAGGGCTGCTGGTATCGCCTCCCGCACAGTAAGAACCCTGCAGTGATGCAGGAGCGTGTGTGTCCTAGACCAGTATAGCATTCCCAGTGCAAATGGCCTACTTTCTTGCTTCAGATGGTACTGTTAGAAACCCAGATAGCTGTATTATATTCTGGAATATGAGAAGATCTCCAGATGATAAAAAGCAGCAGTGGTTAGATTAACAAGAAATAATACCTAACAAAAGGTCTAGGCCAGATTATGAACTGCAGTAATGCTCGGCATTGTCATAGCACTTTAAAACACCAAGGATTTAAATGATCCCAAAATACAGTTTCTGTGTCAGAATAGGAAACTCCAGATTTTAGCTGGCAGTGTTCCCTAAAATTCATGCCATGCATTTTATTTCCTTGTATCAGCTAGCAAAAAACATGCCAAGATGCTCCCGACTGCAGTGCGTGAGGCTTGGTGCCACCATACTACTCCCACTTCCTCTTTCTCCCACGTGGCACCAGGCACTATCACTTCAAGGTAGTTTTTGATACTGGTGAGAAAATCCATGGGAGGATGTGTTTAATTTCTTTCTTATGGAAAATCCATTTACCGTCAGCCCTCCAAAAATACAGTGCCCTAACCCACAAAATTTGGGAGATGGAAAGAAAAACATGAGAGAAAAAGGCTGTTTCCAAATTCTGTATATGTTAGTAGAGGTGTGCAAAGGGCTTGGAATGCATTTTGCATTGAAGACTGTAATAGCCTACTCATAGATACCATTTTGAATAAGAGATACAGAGGGATAGTTTTAATCTGTAAAGTTGAGTACCATGGATGCTCACGTGAAACCACTGGAGCCTTCTGAATGGGTATCAGCTCAAGTGAGAGGCTCGGGACCAATGTGTGATGAGCGTGCGTGGTCTTTGGAGTGTGCCAGGCACCACATCCACTCCCTTTGCTCGTATTCTTCCAAACTGGTCTCATTCTCTCTGCATTACTTGGATTTGATCCCTCTCTGTGCCTAGGGGTCAGTGAAGCAGCAATGGAGCAAACCTTCACACTTGGCACCTAAAACCACTTCTGAAGAACAGAGGAAAGAGGCAAAGTCTGAAGTGAAGGAGCCGCTGCTGAGAACCAGTTCACTGTCACATTATGTCCCTGGTAGGAAACAAAACGCTTAAAACGTAGGCTGTTATCTCACAACCTTGTCAGAGGAAATCCTGCTTGAGCATGCTGGAAAGGGAGCAGGGGCTAGATCCTAATCTCTTCCCCAGCCCCACATCAGCAAGGGCAAACACCAGCACTCACGTCTGGGGTTTTATTTTGTGGCATATTCCTTTGACCACTTTGACTACAGACTAGTCAAAATTCATGTTGAAAGAAATGCGAATTGAGAGCACGAGGCCATTTCACAGGACAGGGTCCCAAATGCACTGTCCTAGTGTAAAATGTAAAATGCATGCAAAATTATTTTCAACAGCATTCGATTTTAATGTGGTTTCCTCAGCAAGCTGGAATGGTGTGATCACAAACTGTCTGCCCATCAGTCCTCCCATAATAACTTTGAATCTCTTTGGTAAATTCAAATTTGTAATTTTGTAACCTCAAAGATGTTTTGAAGGTAATAAAATTCCTGTGAGTTGGGGGCTGGCTAAAGGAGGAATTCACAAATGAATGCTTTTGCTAGTGAAAAGATTCTCTCTTCTTTGGCCTGCGTGTTAACACAGGGCACGGCAAGGAATCCAAGTCATCAGGTTGGTTGGATAAATTTAGGGACCAAAAGATATTAGTGATGAGAAAAATGCTGCATTCTTTTGAGCACAGACTGGTTATTTTCTCAATAACATATTGGAGAAGAAGCTTCCATGTGAAATGTAAAGATTTTCTACCATAGGGCAAGGGATGGGAAGTTTTTAATGGAAGAGCCAGGGTGTATAGGTGCACAGCAAGCAAACATAAAATGTCCGTGTGTTTTATTCACAGTAGCTCCATCACCAGCACTTGTGGATAAGGAGGAAATAAGCCACCTGAAGAAAGCCAGCAATGCTGCTCCGGATCAGCCATCGTGGATGGAACTGGCCAAAAAGAAATCGCAAGCTTGGAGTGATATGCCACAGATTATAAAATAGAATGATGCAAACAAATAGCATCTTTCATAATTAAGTCCACTACTTAACTGAACTTCTACAGACCAGCTAATCACCGTGAAGAATCTCTTGGTACAAGGGTTTTATTATACAGCTGTGGAGAAAGTGTGCAATAGGTGCAGTCAGAAAGTTTACCTTCAACTTTGTAGCAATCAGGATTGCAATGGCAATGGATTACTTAAATTATGCTAAGGACATACTTACACTCTGGAAAATAAAACTTTTGCCTTACATATGTCCTGTGTTTTCTGCTTTTAATGACATTTGCATCGAAACTTTGCTAAACTTTGCTGCACTTCTGTTGTTGCTGGAAACTTCTATTTGTTGTGGTTTTCTCTGTTTACATTTATAAATTGTGCACTAACATCCTGATTCTGTTGATGTGTTTCAC
>NW_010524865.1:0-13013 GCF_000687285.1 Phaethon lepturus | reverse complement strand
ACTCTTTCTATCAAAGCTGTTTGGACCACGGAGGTATTAATGAATAGCTGCTACTGAGTACTCCATTAGAACATGTTGCTTGAGCTCCATGTTTGTCTAGCTGAGCCAAGTGGTCCAGTTCCGGGGCTTAGGTTACATTTCATGAGGCACAAATACGCACTTTTATGCGTGGCCATGAACAAAAATTCCTCAGCTCCTTCTGTGAGCTACCTTGGTTGCAGAATGTTTGCAAGCAGGCGAGCAGTAAGGAAACTGAACTGCAGTTGGAAGCTCTTCAATGCATTCACAGCCCACCTGAATTTATCCAGTTGCAGCTGGTTTTCCTTTATGAGAATCATCATTCTCAATTTGGAGGATAGTATTAGTAGCAATTGACAATATGAATTAACTTAAAAAATAGGAACTGAAAAGCCTCCGGCTAGAGTCTAAACTGAAATGCTGGGAAAAAACTGTGAACTTCATTGCAGTGTCAGCTTCACAATAATTTTAATTATTCTCATTAAAAAAACAGTAATGTATAGCATCTCTGTACTTTACTACCTTTATATAAAATTCTCCTGCTCATCAGCCTGAGTCTCCCGCACCAGTTTGGGACTCCCACTCACTAAGTCGCCTACGCTCTTCATCTTCACCTTTTTAATGAGGTTTAATGAGACTGGCAAGAGAAATCATTGCTGCTGATTGACCAAAATCACTCTGAATATCTTTCAAGACCTCCCTGTGAGTTAAAGCAGCAAATGACAAATCTGTTAGGGAATTCCTTTGAAAATAAATGCCCCACTGCTAAGGCAAGCATTTCACTTTGTGTAGGTATGTGTGAAGTATTACCTTAGCGCTGCACGCCCTAGGCTTATTTATCTTTATATTTGTGATGTTGTTTTTCTTGTCACGTCAACATTCTTTTTGGAAAAATGCAGGGAGACTTTAGGAAAGTCAAAAAACTGCATTTGCAGTTTTGAAATCTTGTCTTCTCTAAGGAGGTGGGGAGGAAAACCTGAGCTCCCTCGATAACGACAACTGCAGTTTGTAATGACTAAAGGAACAGGGCATTGGAACGTCTGAGTATAAGACACTGATAACGGTTTTCAGACAGGTTGTCTTTCCTTGTCAAAAATAGGAGGAGGAAAAACGAGTTTTATATTATTTGTCAAAGCCTTTGGGTAAAGCCAGTCAGCCTGCGTGGCTGCTGCAGACCTGATGCAGCCGCTGCACAGACCTGCTCCAGCGCACCCCGGTAGCTGCCAGTGGTCCTGACGCAAAGGGGTCTCTGCCAGCTGCCCCGGGGTTTTCCCCTGCATGCAGATCCCAAAAGGCAGCGTGGGCAGACCTGCTGAAATCAGAAGTGGCAAGGCAGCGCTCTGTTAAACAGAGCCACAACAGAAATAGGAACTGAATTACGGGACATGCAACTTCGGGCTCAATTTACCGAAAGGTTGGTTGTGCAAACAACTTTCACGTTGCTTCCCCGTGAGCAAGCACGCACAGTCCTTAATCCCAAGTAATTTTTTTTTTGTTGGTATTCAAATCGTACTTGAGGACCTACAGTAGAAATGGGTACATTTTTCAGATACAATAAAAAACATCTTAACTCCCTCTCTCCCCAAAACACCCTTTCTGTAATAAATAATTAGCATAAAGTGTAATTTTAAGAGATGCTATTACCTTTTGTAGCGGTCTTGAAAAAAACCTCAGTTTCTGTATTAAAGGAATATAATACACTAAAAAAGACCAAATTTGTATTCTTTAATTATTGTCACTCCCTGCAAAGAGCACAGTGTTTTCAGGAAATGTAGTTAAAGGTATGGTCTGTCTCCTTACAATTCTCTCCCTGTTTAATATGATGAAAAGTGTGATGAATCACGACTGAGTTCCTGGACCATGACCTGTGCAGCTGTATGGGGAAGAGTACAAATCTCTTGGACTATCTCCTGTTTTCATAGATGGATGCTTGGGAATAACAGAGACAAAAACCAGAGGTATCGTGGCAAGACCTGCACAATCTCAAGGAGAATAAGCCCCGTGTGCCCCTCTACCCCTTGCAGACATGTCAGGGACAGGACGTGAGGGGGGCACCAGCTCTTAATGGAGCACAGCCCTACTCCTCACGCAGATCCGAATTTGGGATCTGAATTTGGGAGCACGCTGAGGTGGGAAGCACGGGGCAGGTATCAGACCATGCTTTGCCATTGACTGTGACATGGTCCAGGTATTGCTGTGTTAGGGTTTCGGCTGGCTCGACTCACTTTCAGTTTTTAGTGCGGACTGGGTGCGAATGACTGCTGTGAGCAGTGGCAGCCAGCTTTGTGGGTCCCCACGAGCCCATGAGCAACCTCCACCTGACCTTCACGGGAACGGGGCTGCGGCCCCGCAGGCTGCTCAGGCCTATGTGAAACAAACTCAGAATCTTGACCAACGCTGCCATATGGAGGATCTTAAGTATCCCAAAATGTGCTTCAGAGAAGCAGTAACACTGTGTTCTTTTCACACAATGCATAATTACACTGGAACTGATTGCCACAGGAAGCTGTAGACACCAAAGATTTAGGTGACTTCAGAAAGCAAGACAAATCAGTGGAAGACAAAATCCATCAAGTGCCACTCAAGGTGAAAGACAGAGCCTTGGCCTGGGAGATTGTGAAAGGCTTTGGGAGGTGGCGTGACCAGTAGACTTGTCATCTTCGTATTCTCCTACCACTCCAATGGTCCTGGCCTTTGTGCAAGAGAAGACACTTGGCTACCTGGACCTCTGATCTGACGGCTAGAGGAATTCTTATTTTCTCACCATGTCAGTCTGTACCTAGACTTCTTCATTCTAAGTCAAAGGGTCATGCAAGCAGATCTTGCTGTAGCTGCCTTGTCAACAGGCAGGCAGAAAACAATTTTAGGGCCTGTGTATTCTTCTTTGGTCAAAAGGCTCATTCATGGCAATGGGAAGATGCAAATACAAATATATTTTTCTTTGCTGTATGAACAATGATTTATGTTTCACAGTTGATACCAACTAGAAAAGCCTTTCAGATGCAATCAGCTTTCCTAAGGATGTCGTCGTACTTTTCGAGCTGAGAAGCAATACGACTGACTCAGGCTGATCCGTGTTGGTCAGGCAGCTGCAATATATCTTGTTGGCGTATAACGTCTAACAGGGAAAGAAAACATAAAAATTCACCCTTTGTTCGTGACTCATGCACATAAACTAATATAGTTGGAATTACAGTCAAAGAACAACAACAAAATGGACTTGAAAAATGGAAGAGTTTCCTCTCCCAGAAGTGTTGCATGAGACATCTTTGGCTTTCTGTTTAACAAGCAAGGGGATGGTCTGCAAGCAGTTGTCCTTCCCAGCGGTGAAGGACCACGTGGGATGCAAATGAAGTCGTGTATCCAACATCTTTCAGCACAAAAACTCTAGATTTGGTGACTTATGCAATTTACTAGTTGGATTATCCTAATTAGCTACCTCCTAATGTTTAGTAATTTTAAGTAAAAAATTACAACTAAATGATTTTTAATGTACAGCGAAGTGTAATAAAATTTTAAGGCCAAAATATCCCTCTGGCCTTTACTCTGATATGGTGTTTTGCGCTGTTACCTTTGACAGAAAAAACAATTACTAAATATGTTGCATTTTTTTCAAGATGAAGAGGAATATAAAAACTTGTTGACAGTGAAAATATCCAGCAGCAGCGTAGCAAGCAGCTTGCTATAATTTTGCAGTGCCATTAATTCCCTCATAGTCTCGAGGAGCATAATAAACTTGCCAAAATGTTTGCTTTGTATACATGATGAGCACTCTGCTGTGGGTAACAAAGGTTTAATTACAGGATTGTGTGTTTGCGGTTAGAAGATAACTTTTGTACTGTTTCAGAGTCAAAAGAAAAAAAAAAAGCCATTTGTGAACACTGGGCAGTGCTGCATGTCTCATAAAACCTCAGGGGGGAAATGTAACCCTGTGTGATCGAGCATAAGAGTGGCTGCATGGGATTAACTCTTGTAGGAGAAGGCATTTCAGTTCCAAGTGGGCACAGATCTCAGGCTCGCATGCTCCTGATGTTCTCCAAGATGCTCTCCAAGGGACAAGAACCATTGTGTTTTTATAGCGTGGGATCTCTTATTGTCTGACTTCGCAGAATAAACACTGTGTGAAGATTTTTATGGACTGTTACTCCCAGATAATTCTCTGCATCATGTTACATTTCGAAGCTGCAGACTGATGGGACACAGATTCATAGTCCTCTCAGATCTTCTTCCTTTGCAGTATCTTGCAGCACCTTTGCTGCAGCTTCTAATTCTCTACGAACACTGGCTGCGATCCCAGAAGAAAACCTCTCTAGCTCACCTAAGGCAGCTTAAATGGTCATTTAAGAGGTCGTTCAGGAAAATGTTGCACTATCTCCCTCTCTCTGGCATCCCAAATTGCTCTCTTAAGAACTGTTAGGAATGCAGCTAAGAGTGTGCAAGATGTTACTGAAGCAAAGTGATAGGGGACAATTTTCCCTCCTTCCATCTCACACACCTTCACGTTGAATACTTTCATTGTGGATTTCTTTTTGCTTTGTTTATTTACTTATTTGCACATGAAATGGTCTATGTTGCAGGTTCATAATTCCACTGAAGCCTATTCAAGGATGCTGAGCCAGGTACTGTGGTATCTGAGGGCCTCTTAACTATTGTTTGATTTCTAAAGTTTAGAATTGACATGTAATTCATTACCCGGCCTTTGAAAGTCAACTCTGCCTGAGAAACATTTTAATAAAAAAAGAAAAAAGAAAGAAATCTCTCTTCACTGTCTACTGGAAAACAGTACTTTGCACCCATGGGTCCTGTGACGATTACCGGCGCGTGGCTCCCACACCGTCACTCATCACCCATGCCAGCAGCTGCAGGAAGACAAGGTAACCGGGCCTCCCGCGCTACTCTTGGGCCAGATGATGGAAAAGCATGGCCCCATCCGAGATGGCGAGGAGGCAGAGGAATCTGGCAAGACCCTCCTACTGCTGACCACCACCCATGCTGCCCTCCCCAACCAGCAGTAGGTATCGGACAGCGCTGAGGCGAGGCAATGGTATTTACAGGTCTCTGGGCTCCAACTGCAGTCACGGGACTGTTTGTGCGGGTGACGGCCCAAGGTGCTGTAAAGATTCCAACGTCGTTGCAGAAACTGGAAGTCGCTGAACTGCAGGGTCAATTTTGGCCCAAAGTCATGCTCTGATGATTGTGTCTCCCAAAGAAATCCTATTCCCATGTTATTTTTATTCCTCCTGCCCCCAAATTTAACGAGACTATTGGTAAACCCCTCCAAACCATTGCCTACACAGAAGAACCAAGGAGAACTGTCTGGAAAGAGCAGAGGAAAACACTCAGAGTTATGACAAGAGGAGAACTCAGTTAATAACCCTTCAGGAAAATAAAAGCCACCTTTCTCAGCAGAAATAACAGAGACTCCTTAATAAGCTGTTGGCTCATCCTCTCTGCACTCAGCACTGGAGATAATTTTGATGGGCAGGCTGCCTGCAGACAAGGCAGAAGAATAAGGCCGTGAGCCTGTCCAGGCAAAACAGGCATCATCTTCCCCATCTGGCCACTCCTTTAAACAAGGGTTGTCTTCTTTTAACTCCTTTGCCTCTTCCGGCAGCACTTGCCTCGAGTATGCAAAAGGGATTGCTTTTTTGCTTAACGAAGCCTTTTGTTTGGTTCATGCCTTTGTTTCGAGCCACAGAAAAGATGACTGCAGAGTAAGAGGAGCCGTGGCGCGAGTCGCTCCCCGGCCTGGTGGCATTGCAAAAGCCGGCCCCCGCGCTCTTTCAAACCCCCGGGCTACGTGGTGGTCATCCACCAGTGAACCCAGCTCCAGCGCTCACAGGACCTGCTGGGGAACTCAAGGGCCAAGCGAGGCAAGGCCCTGCCGGCACGCTGCAGACCGTACCCCGCGCGATGAAGCCCGGCTGGCCTGTTATCAGGCCTCCCGTGGCCAGCTGGCATCGAACTACAAGGCAGCTATAGATTCTCATGTAGTAACAGGCGGGCAACACGCACACGAGGGCGCGTTCACCACGGGCCAGGTGAGCTGCACGTGCTTTTGGGCAGCACGGTAATTTGGTGGGCACAGGCTGCGTACTGCGGCGTTACGGCCTTGGAAGGAAGAAAAGCAACGCAAAGAAAAAAAGTTGGAGGTAGAGGGAACAGAGGGAACCTCTCCTACTCAGCAGGGAACTCTCACCGCCAGGTTTCTTTGCTGCTTCCTCCTCCTCCTCTGTGATTTTCTGATAGTTTTCCTGGTGTGCCGAGGCGGCCCGCTGAAGGGTGGCTGCGTGCCTTCAACGTCCGATCCAGCTGCTGAGCTCGGTCCGTCAGCAGCGAGCAGGGCAGGAGCAGCCCGGGGCAGCGGGTTGCAAGGCACTTGTGATGGCGGAGCGTGCTGCCAGCTGCTCTCCAGAGAGACACGGGGTTTTTGAATTGCCTTTTCATGCCACAACTTCCCCCATTAATGTGAGGATATAATTTATCTTACCTCGTGATCATGGATGGGGGATCAGGGAGGCAGATTTTACTGTGACCTACTTCCCTAAAGCAGGATGGGAAGGAGGGTTTTGCTTTGGCTTAGGAAAACAGCAGCATTCCCTGTCAGAGCCCGTTTACGTGGGCTTACATTTCACGCAGGGAAAGAAGAGGGTGGTTATGCGAACAGGCAGAATTGTGCTGGTTTTCCCATTTGTTTTATCCTGTTGCACAAATGGCTCTTCAAATCCACCTACCAAAGTAAGCCGTACCCTCACCAGCTCCGGTTAGACACGACCCCAGGCACGGTGCTGCAAAACAGTAATGCTCAGATTGACTCTTAGAAGTTATGCCAAGGATATGGGAGGAGAAGAGGTGGTTTCCTCGGCTGCTTTTATGTAACTGATAGACAAAAAGGGAGCCTCTTAACTATACGTGTCTCTCAGAAATTGGCTTGAGTAATTTGGAATCCTTGTTAGCAAGTAACAGAGGAGTTTCAGAGAGGGCAGAAGGACACAAGCTTAATTTCTTGCATAACGTTATTGAAATACAACTGAAGTATAAAGTCAGATTTAAAAGAGACAATAAAAATCTCCATCTTGCCTAAATAAAATAACCTTTTAATTTTATGCTTCTCTTATATGTAGGCTAGTAAGTTCAAATTATTAAAATATTTTATTTTAGAGGTGAATGCTTGTTCCCAGGACATAAGACATTCTTCCTCCTAATTTAGTGAGTGATTACTCATTTAACAAGAAACAATTTCTGGTCCTGAATTCTGCCTTCCCTTCAAACAACTTAGTACAATTTGGAGCTTTTACACTTGGGCACGGAAACTATTTTGATCAAACTGGAGTCCAGCGTGTGACAGCCAGTGTCCACCTCTTCCTCTGCAACCTGTGAGTTTTACTTGCTTAAAAGAAAAGAACCTCCTTGCCTTTCCTGGTGCTGGGACATCCCCAACATATTCAGCAACTTCAGCCCAGACTCTGACCATTCATTTTAGGGGAATTTTTCTATTTACACACCAAAATAACTGAGGTTGAAGCTTCCGTATCAGCAAGCAATGGTGCAGAAATGCTGCAGAAGGGACCCCTTTCCAATATCACCAGGGCAGATGTTTTTATTATGTGTCTCTGGCTACTTTCCTAGATCCTGTTTTACTTTTTTTTCAGCTCGTTAGGCAATTGCCTAGAGGAACCCCATGAAGAATCCCCCCGCTGCTCCCAGGTCCCACACAAGGGGTGCAAACGTGGGCCTGTCACCTGGTGCCCAGGTCCCGCCGCCTCCCGTCGGGCAGCGTGGTGGAGCAGGAGCCTGCAGGCGCCTTCCCCAGGCCGCGGCACCACGCGTGAGCCTCCATCTGACCCCGAATTTTACCTTTCACAGACACAGGGCTGAGTTCAGCTGACTCAATATAACTGAACGGGTCTTCTCGAAATGATATATATTGATTAATGAGTGAATTAAGCCATCGAATTCTGGCTCCCTGACCTCTCCAAGGTACATCCACTGAATGGTTGCGCTTTTAATCGTACTCTGCTCAGTTGCACACAGGAGGTCATGCTGGTGTTTGCCATGCTTGGGGACCTACTTCAGAGTGGCATATTTTGATTACTGTAGCAAGATGCAGTTACTTGCTTGTTTCTGACTAAATCATTTTATGAATCTTCCCTGCTGTTAATAAACATAGTGGCGTTTAATTATTGAGGCATTTCATAAAAATGTTTTTGAGAGGAAGACAAATTTTATGTTCTGACTAAATAATTAAACATTATGAAAATGTTCACAATCCCAGCATTCTGGTTATGCAAAACAATACATGGATGATGGCCTCGTTTGCACACTGAGTTAGTATTGTTGGGCTGTAATTAGCAACAGACATGGTATTACTGTGATTTAAAAATATAAACAGGTTCTGATGCAACAGGACAAGGACGAGGGTAAGGCTGAGGGCGAGGCTGCAGCCACGCTCTGCGAGGAGAAGGTGGGATGTTTTCAGCCCAAGAACCACCTACCATCCCAGTTGCGCTCCCTGGGGAGCAAGGCCAGCCCTGGGCTCACCCTCTTGCAGCTGGCGACCTCACCTAAAGGTGGAGCGAAGAGGTAGGGCTGTGGGCTGCGACACAGCCCGCAGCATGGAAGAGACAGGGAGGAAAGCCATTGCCTTCCACACAAGCCCTCTTCACCTGTGCCCAATATGATGCTCTTCACCTTGTCCTTGCATTTTCCCCCCTTCAATTCTGGCCATCGGGGACAAAACCCAGCCCTTGATGATTTTAGGGTTTAATTATCCATAAACAGGAGTCGTCCTGCGGCCTGACTTTGAACACATCAGTACACATGTGCAGTAACTCTGTAACCTAGGGTTAAGGTGTAATCACCTCAAAAACCAAAGGACTCTGCATGTTTTAGCCTTGTAATTTGTTACAGCTCTGTTTCTCTCAGGGTAGGAGTAACAGTAATAGTATGCATGACATGCAGTATGCATGACATGCAATATGCTAGTGATACAGCCATTGCAGTTATCAATCAAACTTGTTGCCACTGACATGTTACAAATGTCAGAAAGGGTTTATTAATTGCTCAGTGTGCTCCGGCTGCCAGCGGTACTTAATGGCTTTGATTGGTGTCTGCTCCTGACCCCTGTCCCATTCACTCTCATTACCTGTGCGTTTGGTGGGTGGAATTAGCATTTGCCCACGCGGTTGCACAGCATGTGGGATCACACTAGGAGCTGTCATTGTGAAAAGTACTTTTTGGGAATAAAATACAATATCAACATATTGCTCTTAAACTGCTGGTTTTCCCTTTGTGTGCCAGGAGAGTAATCTGCATGCAATTGAGAGGAGACTGAACACCTAGTTTGCGTGTGGAAACGGAAATCTAAAGCTTTTTTTGAATCTGTGAAGAAAGGAATACACCGCTTCATTTAAAATGTATGTCCTCCGTGTTCTTCCTGGGGGATGGAGCCACCTGATAGTCCCAAAGCTCTTACATTATTACTGTCATTTTTGTTGCCTGTTAGAGCTGCAGCAGTGCTGCTTGTTGCTACTTACACGTTATTACAGATATACAGGTAGGGCTCTTGTCTGACTAAGGTTCATTTCTCTTTTTCCTAAAACCTTGGTCTAAAAAGTCCGAAGAGGCGGGAAATTGCACTCATTATTTCTAAATTCCATGAAGAACGCTCCTGTCCTACCTATGTTTTGCTTGCCATCTACCATCCTCCCACTGCTGCTTGGATAACTACAGGCTTGCTTTGTGGGCAGGAGATGAGATTCTAAATTGGCAGAAAGATAACACTCAAATGAAAGAAACATCACTGAAGCCTTTAAGGCTGGTCAGAATGACTTAATACAGTGTGGGTCCCTGCTGCGATAGGGCAAAGCATGAGATCTTTTCATTACAGCAGAGCAACAGCTCTGCTAGTTTAAATGGAGAGTGGCTTTGACAATTATTTTCAGTGCTGCAGAGTTCACATGCTCACAGTGATTGTCTTGATGCTTGCTGTGTCTTGGAAGGATATAAGTTAAGGTTAATGATACGCACTATAGGTAAGTCAAGAAAGGGGGTCTAAAGATATTCTCTTATTCCTTCTCTCTCCCCACTGCCTCAAATCTGCTGCTGACAGAATCACTTTGGCACGTACCTTGGGTTCAAACAACAGCTCTCACCTTCCCTGGGCTGGATTTGAGCCCACTCATCCATGGCCCTGCTGCAGTGTGGAATGACATGCACAGTGAATACACTGTTCAAGGTGACGTTTAGACCAGGGAGGTTGATGGGGAAACCAAGATCCCCTTACCAATGATTAGAGATGAACCTAGGATTTTAATTTTTTACCCATATCAGATGTGATGGGGCTGGACATGATTAGAAGGATGCGTGTTGCAGGGTCATGCTTTGTCAAGGCACTCATGAATGTGTCTCTTCCCTTCATCCCAGTGTAAATGGGTTTAACAATTTCTAGCTGTTCTTCACAATATTGGTACAGAATTATGAAAGCAAAGCAGTTGGGGAAGACAGGAGAGTGGCACTGGCTCAGAGCATAAGGTGGGATAAGGAAGGTACAAGAGCAAGGGCTATGCCTCTTTGCCCGCTGAGGCGATGCTGACGTGAGTGTTGGCAGGCCACAGGTGATGACTGCAGTTAGTGCAAATTCTCACCCACCCATTGTATCCAGCCAGCATCAGGTTCCGCATCTACAGTTTTGGCTGGGAATTAGGTTGCCAAGAATGAATGCAGAGGGTCATACAGCTAGAGTAATTCATGGCGAGGCAGCCCGCTCTGTCCTTGTAAACAACCCCATCTATTAACCTGTTGCTACCAAGCCCCCTCTTCATCTTTTGCTGGGAGAAGGAATTTTCACCCCTGTCCTGTACTGTCTCCAGTGGCAGAAGACGTGCACCAAGTGCATCCTTCACCTAGTGCTCCCCCTCTATGAAGAAAGAGGTCGGGTCAGTGCAATAAAGCACAGGAAACTTTCCCCTCCGCTCCTCCATCTGCAGAGCGCTTGCTGTAGCGTGGCTCTTTGCAGGCTATTGATCGCCACCAGAAACCGAGCATAAAGTGAAGGGATGTGTCAGCAATTGCTTTATTCCAGTTTTGTATGCAAGAGATGTCCAGATCTGCCCTTCAGTCAGCAGTGGAAGAGACACCCACTGACCAGACATCTCCTGGAGGACAGGGCAAGAGTAGGAGGGAGCTACTTGCCCCAGAGTTGGGTTTTAGCCAACAGTTCAGTGCCTGGTTTTGCCTCTTTAACATCTGGTCCTAACAAAGTGGCTCGAACCATGTCCTGCACAACCTCGCTTTCCTGTGGGAAGGAGGATTGGTGATGAAGAGCCAGGCTGGGTTAGACAAGAAGAGAGGTGAGACAAAGAAAATGATGCAAAGACTAACGTGCGGCCAGCCCACTCTTTGGCAGGGAAGCCTGTGCCAGAAGTCTGGAGTATAACATTTTAGTTTGTGTTTCTTGTCAGCCAGAAGTTTAGATTTGCATTGTTTTTGCAGATTTTACAAATCTCCACATCTTTGGAAAATATGCTAGCACCTTAACTGTGCATTATTCAAGTGGGTATTTGGGCATTTGCAGTGGGTAGAGCTAGAAAATCGTTATAGATTGTGCACAAAATAATTTAGAGTTATACAGGAGTCACAGTCTCTCTCAAAGCTTCATCTAACAATGAGACATTGTGCTGGCTTTTGACAGACCCTTACAAAATACCTTATTTTTGCCTGTGCAAGTTGACTTGGATTCTTTCCCTGCGCTGTCTGGACCTATATTTAGTTTTGCTAGGAAAGAGGGAAATAGACCTTCAGAAACCTATACTTGCTGAGGGCCTGATTCAGACTTCCCTTTAACTGAAGCTTCCCTGCCATCGGTGGATCAACCACCAAGTTACCCCAAGGTAAGTGAAAGGAGACATCTCGGTGTGTTTTGCTTATGATGAAGATGTCCCATGCACAAAGTCTAGTTCTCAATATTTCCCTGAAAAATTTTCTGTTTGAAATTAGGAGAGAGAGTGCCATGAAGCAGGAAAATGAACTGGCAATCAAAATCTTAATTTTTAACATGATTTCCTTTTGCTTGGACTATCTCTTCAATAGTAACTGTATCTGACTGTTCTTTACCCAGGTGTTGGACCTCAGCTACCGTCAGCAATATTGGCACAACATGAACTTCACGGTTTCCAGGTTTATGTTTATGTAATAGTAGGAATGTGATTAAAAGCCTCTGCCTTCAGAAGGAGGTGAATAAACATAGATGTTCATCACCTCTGAGCATACGGCAGAAGCATTTGCAGCTCAAGACAGAACCTCCCCAGCAAGTGAAATGGTGGTGATGTGGGGGTGAGGGTAGAGAAACAAGAGTTTGGATATTGAGCTCTGTTTCCACCTCCCTGACAGACTTCTTGGACAGATTATTTGCTCTCTCCCACATCAATTTTTCTCTTGTTAAAGTGGACCAACAATTTACATCCTGGAAAGGATGGCACCATCACACCTGACTTTTGAGTGAGACACAGGTCTGTGCAGAGACGCAGCACCACAACATGCAGAAGATTATTTAATAATGTAGTCACAGAAAAAGCAGAATAAAAACTACCTAAATGTGGCAGGCTTTTTTTGGCTACTAAGCATTTGTATCTACAACTATATTTTAATGTAATGTTCTACATCCCTTGTATGTGTTGAGTATTAGCACTACAATACAATAGGTGCTACACAAGCCACACATTAATACATGAACTGTACATCTAGCAGCTTTGTGTATAAAAGAAGTCTACAATACTATGAAACAAAAACTGTCTTTTGCAAACTAGCTCAGCCACTGAAGCATTCATTTGTTTCAGTTTATGTCTGTAAAACTGCAATGTGATCTGAATTTGTATGAGCATCAAACCTGTCTGTGAGATGAGGAAACCATCAGTATTGTTACACACACACCATCTTACCCAGTCATAGGGAGGGGATGGGAAAGCTCCCCTTCCCCTTCCCCTTCCCCTTCCCCT
>NW_010524864.1:0-1115 GCF_000687285.1 Phaethon lepturus | reverse complement strand
GGTGACACGGAGTTAATGGCACAGTTGCTATCCAGCACGGCTGCTACAACTCCACCTCTCCAGGCAAGTTTGCTCATAGAGTTTCTTGCAGTATCATGAATTATGGGCTGCTTTTCTCCCTGGTGAATGTCCTTCACCCAGGCACAGCAGAGAATGAACACGCTGGTCTGTAAACATCATTGCTTCACAGGACATACTTTAGTTGACCACACATCCTTCCTGAAGCCTGCCATATGGAATAACCCAAACAATGGGACTGCCTGGAGCCGAAAGAAGGGGTGCCAGCTGAACCCAGCCTCCTTCAAAATCAGAGGCAGACACTGGGTCAACCCACAGATGACACAACAATCCTGAAAATATGTAACTGATACTGAAAAAAAACCAAAACTGATATTGAAAAAACCCCAAAATTAACAATAAAGTATTAACCTTTGCCAGAAATAGGAAAGCAGAGAGCTGGCCGATGCACAAAGAAAGCTCTTTCGAGAACAAACTCAAAAGTTTTAAGAATGTGATTTTTCTCTCCTTTTTGGTAATGATTTTTTTCACACGAATTTGTATTTTGGCATTCAGAAAACCCCAAACTTGAAACATTCCCACAACTACTTTATAATTCTTTTTCCTCTTTTGTTTCTAAATTATTTTTTTCTCCTAGCCTCTGAGAAGAAAGGACGCTAACGAATGTAACGTATCACTTAGGATGCAAAACCTCAAATAATATGGCAGCGTGAATACAGGCCAAGCAGTCCCTGTTTCCTGAAGAGTGAGCATGAGGATCAGTACCAATCACACAGAAAAGAAGCGGTGGTGCTTGGTATTTTCAAAAGTATGATGCATCAGTACCAATCACACAGAAAAGAAGCGGTGCTTGGTATTTTCAAAAGTATGATGTGTAGCGATGACAAGCATATTTTGCTTTCCAAAACTTGCTCCGTTGTGCTTCTTGGCCAGCGATGCCTGACAACCGCTCTCATGTCTGCCCGGCGCCTGTTTTGCATGTGGGGAGAGCTGAGAAGTGGCAGAGGACAGAGGATTCTGTGTGACTGTTCTCGGTACAAAACGCGTGCTGTTTGTAGCAGTCGAATGCAACGGTTCTGCTTACACCCTCGGGTTCA
>NW_010524863.1:24096-41071 GCF_000687285.1 Phaethon lepturus | reverse complement strand
TGGCGGGGGAGGTCAAGTTTCGGACCTTGCTAGTTGTTTGTGATTTCTTTGTCTGAAACACCCACTCCCATCTTCAGAGAGTCTTTCTCAAAAAAAAACACCACAGAAAATTTGTTTTTAAACACATAAGAAAAAGGTGTTACTTTTTTTTTCATGATAAGAAGCCTTCTAAAATGATGTTTTACTTAAGAAGAGTTTTCATATGAATAAATTAGTACACTTTTCTAACATATTTCTGTATGCATATATTTAAGTTATGTGTTCTTCAAAGTAAAATACTTTCCAGGGTTTATCTTAAGGTACCCTTAGAGCTTTTGCTTCTGACTAGAATAGAAAGCTCTCTATGTTTTTGTACTCACAGTGTGACTGTACCAAATACCAGAACAGCAACAGGATTCAGATTTTTGGGATGGTGGTCAGTGTAGAAGCTATTTCAGACCTGGACATCAGGAGTAGAATATATTTTGTTTCTCTCTTTGACTTTTGTGCCACAGGGTTACTTGTGTTAACTGTAATCGTATGGAAGAGCATGCAGAAATAGTTGCATTCCTAACTTTAGTATGGTTTTCTGTGACAAACCGTAAGATGAAAGTATTATAGAGGTTTATTTTCATTTGGGTGTTGATATGGAAATTTTAAACTGATTTGTTAATTATGAATAACTCTGGCTCTAGAGGACCTAGAAGAGTGAATGATCTTGCTTGCTGTTTTGCAATATCAGTCTAAAATTACCTAAATAGTTTTCAGTTCAGTGTTGAGCTTCTTTGTTCTTATAAGAAAGATGAGGACAGACTTCAGCAGTGTCTGTTGCGATAGGACAAGGGGTAATCGTTTTAAACTAAAAGAGGGGAGATTCAGACTCAATATAAGGAAGAAGTTTTTGACCATGAGGGTGATGAACCCCTGGCCCAGGTTGCCCAGAGAGGTGGGAGATGCCCCATCCCTAGAAACATCGCAGGTCAGGCTGGACGGGGCTTTGAGCAACCTGATCATGTTGAAGATGTCCTTGCTCATGGCAGGGAGGTTGGACTACATGGCCTTGAAAGGTCCCTTCCTGCCCAAATTGTTCCATGATTTGTTCTTAATGCTTTTGTTGGGGTTTGGGGTCATTGACTTCATGCTGATTATTCTCATTTGTTGTTGACTTTCAGATGGGACACCCAGGCATGCCACATTACCCTCCAATGGGAATGCACCCTATGGGTCAGAGACCACCAAATATGCCACCAGTTCCACATGGGATGATGCCTCAGATGATGCCCCCCATGGGAGGACCACCAATGGGGCAGGTAAGGCAGTTCCACAAGATTATTTTCGTTCTTTCTTCCCATAATAGTGTCAGGTAATCCCTGAGGTAGGTAAGTCTCATGCAGTAGCTTGCAAATGGTAAGGTTAACAGTTTGGGGTGTTTTGTGCCACAGTCCCTATCCATGTAGAAACTCTTCTCATTTGTAACAGGTAATTGATGCACCTCATGTAACTTTAATTGTAAACAGCCATAGGTATGAATCCATAATTTGTTTTTTATTAAAGCTTTTTGGTAGTTTTAGATTTTGAAGAAGTAAGGTTGTCTTACTAATACTAGGAAAATAAAGTAGTGGTTCTTTTCAGAGGTAACAGTACAGGACTTCATATTTCTTTAATTCTTGGCTAACTCTTACATCTACACAAATGAAAAATACAGGGAGATGCAAGGGAAGAAATAATTACATTTTGAATTTTTGCAGAATTCCTTCTTGAATCCTAGGGAGTGGTTTATCATTCTGTGTATATACAGTTGTTGCTAGTGTCATGTGATTGAAAAATAAACTGAGCCATTCAGATTGACAGTTGTGAACCTGGGCTGGTAGGTAAGAGTAGCGAGAATCATACGTGTGCTTTTTGCAAATCTAAAGCTTTTATTTTCAATAATCAAAGATTTTTTCCTGTGTGGTTTCTGATTAAATTCTCAACTTCTAAAAGAAACAATTCTCTTTCTGGATATAATAAATGTTCTAGTGATACTACCTGTGATGATGGTTTACAAAAGTAGGAACTGAGTGTCATCATCTAGATGAGAGCAGACTGTGGATGGCAAGAAAGATTAACTCTTTGAGAATGGCCCACAAGGTCATGCTGGCAAGTCAGTGTTCTTCCTTTGCAGCACCTTGAATAGACCGTATGTCTTTTTTCTTCTTTTTTAACTGGTATATAAAGACTTGGTAGGAACCTCTTCAGCATGGTTTTGCAGCATATTAGAGCTTCTGGTGTAAAAATAATGCAGTTTTAAAAGATGAGGAGGATTTGACCAGTAGCGTGATGGCTAATAGCATGAGCTTTTGTGTGTGTTCATTAGAAACTTAAGTAGCAATCCTGTCTTAGTCCTCTACTTAACAGTTCTTTTGTAGCTTCTGTTCCACTGTTCTCAGTCTCATACATTGAATATTTCAATCTTTAATATTTTAGTGAGCGATATAGAGAACTCGTGACTCTTCGGTAGATGTAGAGCAAAAAGCTAAAGATAAATGGCATGGCAGAGGGGAGAGGTTCGATTACCCTACAGCCTCAAGGATGGGACAGGATGGTGATATTTTCACACCATGAACTATTGTGCTGGAAGTATCAGCCCATGTTGGCTTGCTTCCTTGCACGATAAACTCTTTCTTCCAGCAGATATCAGAGGTTTATTTGTGAGGCTTTGCAGAATGGGATGTTTTGTAGCTTGTTTTCTCCTTTCTGAGGAGAACCCCTGTAGGACAGGTGACTACTTTGCATAGAGAATAGCAATGGCCTACTGTCAACATCATTCAGAGGAAGATCTTTTGGAAAATAATTAGCTCTCCTTCCCAATTTTTTTTTCCCCTTTGCTGACTTTGGGTTAGTGTTGTGCAGAAACCGAGCAGTACGCAGGGTTTCTTCAGGACCTGAGCCAGGGCTTTGAAGAAGTTTGACATGCTCAGAGTCCCAGAGTAGCGGTGGGGCAAGAGTGCTTTCTTCTCCTGCTTCTACAGGATGGCGAGAAATAGGAGGGGCCGCCTTCCAGTCTTTCCTTCCTCCCTCACCCTCCCAAGAAAACCTTGTGGATTTGAGGGTGGAGCAGTAGCCCTACCACATATCCCTCTCTCCGCACGAGATGCAAGATGAGGAGAGTGGTAACCTGATGCTCCCTGAAGATACAGGGGGATGGGGTCACTTGGCCAGCCTGCCAAGGACAATAAAGGTAAAGGGGCATAACTGAAAGGTTGAAGGGGGTTGACTTCTCAAGACTTTTTTGGGATGAGTGGCCAAAAGTTCATGTTCATAATGACCTAAATTATATATTTTGTTCATTTTGCCACTTTTTTAATGGCTTGTTAGTTCTTAAAAGCTAGGATCAGCAAAAATAATGGGAAACATGCAAGATATTAAACACTTTTTCAGTAGCATTTTTGACATCTTTTCAGTGCATCACTTCCGTGATGCATAACTTCTGCATAACTATCCTTTTGAGACTATAAGCATAAATATTTAAGCAAAAGCTAGCTTATCTGAGTCGCAGTTCTGTGGGTTTTTTGGTCTCGTTGGACCACCCAGCAAACTCGGATACAGGTCTAAACTCAAACTTTTTATTTCTGTAGTGTGGTATGACCCCATTACCAAGTTCACACTGTTACATGGTTTAATACTGTATGTCTACGTTGAGGTTTTTTTACCATACTTTTAAAAAAAGCAGTTCATAATTGTGTTAGAGTTTTGATGTTTAAATTTAATAGCTCTCTCCATCTTGAAGTTGTTTGCAGACATTCATTCTTCTAGTGTCCCTGTAAAGTGTTTCTTCCTATTTGTGAGGTAAGAGGAAAGGGAGACAGTTTGAAAGTTGTCAAAAAATGTGAGCAGAACTAATCTTAGATTCTGAGTTTACCTTCCCTTTGTTTAGTTTGTTCTGTGTGGCTTGTAATTTTGCAGAAATCTTTCCCAACCTTTGTTTTTTCCTGCTTTAACTTAGGATTTCAGTAATACCTTACTAACAGATCACACATCATTTGCTGTTGTTCTTTTGTAGTTTAAATGGTCATCTTTATTAAAATTTCCTATCAGACTTTGGAATACTGTAGACATGTTATTCCTAATGTTCATTTTGTAGGAGTGTAATGAAGGGAATGAGAATTCTACAAACCCATCCTTCTTCTTGTTGCCAAGTGCTTAAAAGGTGGTTTTGTTGTTTTTTTTTATTAAAAACTAGTACCAGGTAATTGCTTTTAAATAAAAAAAAAAAAGTTTAAAATATCATAAAATACATCTGAAATGCTATTTAATTATAGATGCCTGGAATGATGCAGTCAGTAATGCCTGGAATGATGATGTCTCACATGTCCCAAGCTGCTATGCAGCCTACAGTTCCGGTGAGTTTAACTGAACTTTTCTGGTTTTTAAAAGCTCTTTGTGTTGGTTGCTGTCGTTGCTTCAGAATGGGTATGCCTTTATTTTCTTGAATTGGATTATGAAAAAGATATTGCTAATTGCAATGAAGTTTTACCTAGCTCTTGAATTATTGTTAAAAATACAATTTTTGTGAGAGGCGGAGCTAGTAATTGTTGATGTCCTGTGGATTTTCACCATCCTTTAAACTCTTCTCTGTAACTGTGTCTGATTTTCTCTTCTTTCTGTCTGGATTCTGCTTCCCATAATGCTTCCCACACCTCTGGCCTCTTCCCTTGTCCCTTACCTGCTTGTAGCTTGGCAGGAACCAGTGTGAACTCTGGCTGTTTGGAGGGAGGGCTAATTGTCTGGCCACTATATATCTGATTTTTCGTAAAAGCTTCTGAAATTCAGCGCATTTGAGATCTTGAGTAAAGTTTGCTGAAATAGGTAAAGGTATGAGGAAGTAATGTGGGTGGAAATGGAGAAGGAAGAGTTAACAGATATTACAGATGAAGTTTCTGAGGTGGAGAAGGCTAAATTTCTTTCCTATTAACATGATCTTTTTGGAGATTTAAAGTAACTGCAGGAGATGCACTTAAAAGCAGTTCTATCCACTTAAATTTAGAAATAAATTATTTTTGTTACCATGCGGGTACTGCATCCCCAAGTCACATTTCATCCTGTAGAACTCTGAACTTTTCTACAGTGCTAAGCACAAAACCTTTGCTGCTGCTTTTGTTGACTGTTTCAAAAAATAAGTTGGTTAATAGTTCACTTCTTTTTCATTAAGTGTTTGCTGAAAGGAAATCTTTAATTTATCTACTAAATGTGCTATGTGTAACCAGATGTATTGTGTTAAGTGGTCCATCTGCCTTCTAGAGTAATGAGAGAAAAATCACAAAGATGCAAAGTTTCTGCAAAATAAGTAGAGAAGGGACTGTTAGGAAAAGGATGTAACATCATCTTGACGTGTACTAGATGGCTGAGAATTCATACCAGAGAAGGGATACATCCCCATACAGAGAAGGGATGTTAATTATCTTAACAGCAGAGAAAAACTCAAGTTTAGTGCTTGGGCTTTATCAGACACTAGAGAATCTGCCTGCTAGTTACAAGTGTGCTTCTCCCTGCTGTCCTCTGTTTAATGAGATGTGAGTGTATGTTTACAGCCGTAGTGTAATTTAAGTAACAGTCAGTAACTCCTTAGGCAAATTCTTGGGAACTGTGCTTCATTAGTTCTTGTGCTTGTGTAGTTACTTCCTAATGCACTGAATATTTTAGAAGCTACCAAGCAGGAAGGATGTTAGTGATTTTCCTCTGTTTCCCATACAGAAGTTGTTACAATCTTCTGACTAGAAAATTTTCAAATGGAAAATTTTGAAAGAATTTCAGACCTTCAGAGAAAAATCTTAAAAACACTATGGCCAAAAGAGATGTAAAAGGGGAGGGAGGGAACAGTGCTAAAATCAGTCTAATTTTGAATTTTAGTGTATGTTTTTACATGTTTTGGCAAGAGGGCAGCTAATTTGGTTTTCTAATACGGTATTAGGAGTAAATTTTGATTGAATTAAGTCTGTGGGTATATGGTATTTAGGAGGTAAAGTAGCATGGCAGAGGGCTTCAGCTCTTAATTTTGCCCTTAACTCTCTTGGCAGTGATAGCAGGAGCTCACACCTTTGTGCCATGTGTTTGAGAAGGCATTTGTCTGTCATGGCAGAATTCTTGTCCCTCTCTGCTATTGCATGTGTAACACAGCCTGGAAAGTGTTTCAAAAATAAAAGACTGATTTTACCACTTCCTAATTAGAAATAATTTGTAGATAAGTAAAAAATTGTGATCTTCTTTGCAGCCCTGGTGATTTGCTTGGTAAGCTTCATGAGATTATTGACTTGTTACAATGTTGGCTGTCTGGAAAATACCTTCTTCAAGTGTAAAATGTAATCTAAAGCTCACTGAGGCCAACTGAATGATATATGCTGATGTCAGGGCTCTTTAGTCTTGACTGTTTCATCCAAATGTGGTGGTCTTTCAAACCACTCCCTACGCAGGTTTGCTGTCTGTTTTGTCATTTACAGAAGTGTTTACTTCCAGAAAGCTGATTAGAACCAGTGTAGTTCCTAAAAGTGATTATTTCAGTCAGATTAGTGCTCTTACAATGCACAGCAAATTAGAGTGGAACTTGGAAAAGTAAACTGAGGCACAAGAAAAGAAACATGTCAGAAGGATTACGTAGCAGAGACACAAATTTAACTATGGCCTTGCTTAACTGACAGTCCTTACGCTTAAAGACATATGTGTGCACGCAGAGTAGCTGAGATTTTTTTAATACACAGAATGCACTTTAAAGGCCTGCATTTTGTTAATGATTCACCTGGTTTAGTCCTGTTAGATAATATCAAACATAATACGATTTCTTTTCTCTTTAACAAATTTTACATTTTTTACTTAAATTTTTTATTGGAATCAACTTTGTAGAAGAGAGATGAAAGGTAAACCCTAGCAAAGGATAAACCTGCAAGCAATATTTTTGCGTACAGGAAAAGAAATTGGGAAAACTCTATTTGAATTCTGTTAATCTTTTTCTTTAGTTTGAAAATTTTCAAAAAGGGTATCTGTAAGAGCTTTGGTTAGTTGCAAGCAGTTTTATGAATGCAACAAATTCAACACTAATATGTTCAAAGGCTTGAGGCAATTATAACAGAAGCCTACTAAGCTACTCCAGCAGAAATTCAGAACATAATTTTTTTTTTTTTCTTCTTTTCCCTCCTCCCAGCCTACTTCTTTGGGAGATGAAGACGTGTATTGGAAAGATGGCAAGGGACCCCTTGATATATTTTAGTGTATAAATTGCCTTTCTGAAAAGTAGTTTGATGTTCCTAATCACTTACTTAAGGAGCAGTAATAATTAAGCAGGCAATGGGAAGCTAGGAATCCATATTTAAGGCAGTAGAGCATTTTGTTGCTGAAAGCACTTGTTTGCATATGTACTGTATTTATTGATGGTTTAATTACAATTGCACTCAGTACTTAAATGTCTGTTGATTGTTCCTACAGCCAGGGGTGAACAGTATGGATGCACAAGTAGGTAAGTATAAACAATTTGTTACCATTTCAAAATATTTCACCAGAATTAGGTGAAGTGTTTAAAAAAAAAAAAACACAATCATACTTTCCTGTAAAATGTGATGTAGCATTTCAGTAACTGACATCTTCATTAATTCCCAGAAAAATTTTTTTTCTTTCAAACACTGATTAATTAATCTTTATATAGAAAAATAAAGCAACCAAGCCCTTTTTAAAATTAATGTTTTAAATTTTATTTTTCAGGTGTAACGCCTCCTGGAACTCAGGTAATTGAAAACCAAAATTCTAAAAGATTTTAATAGCAGTGTGGTGTTGTGCATACATGGCTTTACAGGTTTAAAAGAATACCTTGTATCTTATTTTTCTTATCATATGGAGCTTCTTTGCTTTATTTGACTGTCAGCCTATAATTAATGTTAAAATTAATAGTTCCAAATGTGTTTCTTATTTGTCAGGGACATACAGATTTCATGATCTTTTTATGTGACTGTAGTAAAAAAATTTTTTTGAAGAAATTTAAGCTTGAGCTAAACTAGATATGCATTTCTGCTGTATTTCTAGTTCTTCTAGTATGCAGGGCAGCAATATGAGACATTTCTTGTGGTGCTTTTAGGTCTTTTTGCCCTACCTGAGCATGAAGTGAATTGTAGCCTAGATACCCATGTTACTTTAAAGCTGAATTGTTTAAGATTTAAATCTTCGCAAGTGTTGGGCTGGATAGCTACTCAGGGTGAAGTTGGGGTTTTATTTGCACTGAAGAAGATTGAAGGTTATTCCTCTTACTGCATTTCCTCTTTTTTTTTTTTTTTTTTTTTGTCCTTCCATATCAGGGACCAGTTCATAAGCAGATTTTTATTTTACTTATGTTTGGATAATGTTTTACCTGTTACATATTAATGAATATTTTGCTGTGGCAGTTCTAATAGGTATAGGAGAATTTGGTAGACAATGATTAAGTCTTCCTTGCTGTTTCTTAATGCAGCTGTGCTTAGCAGGAGAAGCCAGGTTCAAGGTTCTGGTATTATTCAGTCCCATGTGATTTATTTGAACCAGCTTGCTGAGAGTTTTGTTACCAAACACTTTAACAATAAAAAGAGAATAGCCTATATAGTTACCCAGTAATTATTTTGAAAACATCACTGTTGTTATGGGTCTCATTGGTGATTTAGCTTAACTTCTACCCCCAAAGTCTTGACATTATTTGAAATTTGCTTTGTTAGTGTCTCCTTCCATGTTTGTGGGAACATAGCATAATTCAGTAGCTTAAGTAGGAATAAATATTGGGTAGGTTGCATGGAAGGTGATTTAGCATAGGTTGAACTTCTAAGCAGAAAGGTGACTTGGAGGCCAAATGTACTTCATTGGGTGATTTTTCAGTACTGTTCCAGCTTTCCATCAGATGGGAAGTTGCTGATGAAACAGAACTGGTGCTGTAAATCTCAACATTGAAACTTCTGAATCGTGAATTAATGTAACTTTGTATTGAGGTAGGCAGGTCACCTGGAAGTGATCTCAAATTTTAATTTGTCTTTCATGGTACCTTGAATGACCATGAATAACTTTCACTCACTATCAGATTTCTATTTAAAATTTTGTAAGTATTAAATTACTTCTCCAGAAGGTATCCCAGACATTTACCTTTAGTTTTTAAGATGATGAAGAAAAAAGTTTGGCTAGATAACCAAGAGGTGGAATCTGTAAAAACAGTCATGTGGCCTCAAAGATACCCCACTGTAAGGTTTTTTTTGGCTGTTGCTTCAAAATTTGGGGACCTTGTACCTAGCTGAATTATTAAATGTCGGCAAATATCAATTGTCCTTTTATTTCTATGAGACTTGCATTCTGTGTAATTGAATGAGGCAATTGAACCTATGAAAGATTGTTTTTCCTCAGCCATATCCAGGAACTGAAACAGAGTAGATGTCTAAAGCTGTGTTTTGCCAGCCCTAATTTCAGAGAGTTTATATAAACTGTTGATGAAAAGCAGTTGGGAGGCACTCCTCAGTTCACACTAAACTCTTAAAGCCAGAATCTTTTTGAAGCAAATTTTTCTTAGTTTTGAAAACATAGTGTGCTTCTGGGACTTTCACTTGAAGTTGTTAGAGTCAGATCACATTCATTTTTGCTTGCTTTTCTGATGGTAGTTGACTGCCTTGGATTGCTGAATGGGAGGGGGCTGTCAGAGACTCTTAATAGCTCTTGTCACAAAGTAGTGGTTTCTTGAAAACAATACTGACTTAAATGTGTTTAGATTTTTGGCTTGCTGTCTTTCCTTTGCTGCTGAATTACTTAGTATATTTAATGTACGTGTTCAAATGAAAAACGAATATTAACCAGAATGTCTTTTCAGAGCTCTGTTTTGTTTCGCCCTCAGACAACACATCCCGTAGTTTGTGCAGCCCAGCAAACTGCCACAACCAACAGTTCTGTTAATGAAGAGCACTCTAAACAGGTTTATCGGATTTCCACTTGTATTTAACTTTTTAGTGGCTTTGATAGCATCTTGGCCAGCAATTATTGTTCATAATTAATGGTATCTTTTATTTTTACTAGAAATCTACATGGACAGAACACAAATCACCTGATGGAAGAACATATTACTATAATACTGAAACAAAGCAGTCTACATGGGAGAAGCCAGATGATCTCAAAACACCTGCCGAGGTGAACTAAATTCAGATGAAGATTACTGTACTGTGTGCATTTGTGCAAACACAAGAATTTCCTAGCATAAGTATCATGCAGGAGGATGGCTGTGCCAATAGATCTTCTGTTCCAATGGGAGCAAAATCTTAAAATAAGAAATGCTGCAAAAGTGTTTATATCGCATTCCTTATGTTGTTGGAACTTGAGGCTGCAAAATGGACAAAACTCCGTTTTCATCAATTTTTCATCAAAATGGACATTTTTCATCAATTTTTAGATAAATCTTCCGTATTAGAAAATGGCTTTCTTAAATATTTACATGAGTAATGTGTATGTGTTTATCTCTAGGGGGGGTATTTTCCTTGGAAAGTATATACCTTGTATTCATTGATCCTTAAGTTATTTCTTTGTGTAGTGTTTCTGTCTTCACTTCTAGCTATCCTTTTAATTTAAAAACACCATTGTAATTTTGATATTATGTTTTTGTTTTCTATCCATTAGCAATTGTTGTCTAAGTGTCCCTGGAAAGAGTATAAATCTGATTCTGGAAAGCCCTACTATTATAATTCCCAAACAAAGGAATCGCGCTGGGCAAAACCCAAGGAGCTTGAGGATCTTGAAGGTAATGTTAAGAAAAAATAGTAGGGAGAGCAGCAGTGAGTTGTAAGCTGTGCATGGGCATGAGTTTGGGCAAAAATTTGGCATCAAAGCATGGCAGTCAAACTTGTGTTAGAAGTGAAATCCACTGAAATAAGCTATATGTAGTAGAATTAATGCAGTCTGAGATTTCTATGGAGCAGTCTTGTCTCCTGCGTCCACACCACCTCATCACCATCCCTGTGTCCATTATACCCGTAGTTCTTCCCTATTTATGTGGCAGGAGCATCATCTCCCCCTCATGTCCCTGAACAGGAAGAGGCTTAGGATGTGAGGTGCTGTGGCTTGTTCAGGGCTACATGCATGCTGTCTGCAGGTAACGCTTCAAGTCTTTCTTCGTTTTAGGGCTATTGTAGGATTTGAGTCTTAGGTTGCCACCAATCCTTTGGAAATTTGTAGGAACCTAGTAGGATTTCTGAAGGGGTTTAGGTTGATAGGGGAAGACAAGAGGCAGGGGGACGACTGTACTAATCCTCATTTGCTTCGGAAACCTGGGTGGAAGGGTGCTGGACTTTTGAGTACTGTATAGCTTATAATTGAGTAAGAATTACATTTTGTTTCGGTGTCTTGGAAGAATTTTGGAAACAGTAATGTATTTCATACTCAAAGAAGTAGTACTGGCTGTCTGCTGAAAGCCAAAATTGTGTGTAAGGATTTGCTTAGGTATCAATTTGCTTTTAACTTTTGACAAATTATTTTGATAAACTATGATGTGGCAAAAATACTAGTAATTTTTTTATACCCTTCTGTATTACAAAGGCAGTGTCCCCTTTTGTACAAACATCATACGATGCTATGCTCCTGTTTTTCACTTTTAGCGCGGTTTTGTTTGGTATTGTAAGGCAAATAAGATCTTGATGAAAAAATCTACAAAATCAGCTGGGGTAAGAAATTAGTATTTAAAAAAGTACTATGAAGAATAAGCATCAGTGACTGTTAGAATAAAAAAGGAGGAAAGATGTGTTTCAGTAGACATGACTTTATCTGTTCTTTAAACTAGTCTTTTAAAGTTGAAATAGTTATTTTAAACCAAGAAGTCATTTTTATATACCCTAATCTTTATTTAATGGGATTTCTAAATTTTGTTCTAGTCTACATTTATGTCAGTCTTTAAAGGGTACAAATATTAAAATTATTGATCGTAACAAAAATATTTAAAGCTATGCTTTTATTAAATCATGTTAACAGTAACTTTTTTACTATGCCTATATGAACTATTTTTGAAGCTATATTTTGATTGTTTTTTCCCCTCTCTCCTCTAGCAATGATTAAAGCTGAAGAAAACAGGTATGTTTTTAATGGCATGCTAATGTTTTTTACATTAGTCTGCCATTTCTTAAAAATGGAATCTAGTCCTTGAATCTTAAAACATTCTCCATGCAGTTTTTCATTCCAAATAGTGGCTTACTATATAAAACCTTAAATAATATATTCTAGATTTCTTTTTAACTGAAATGATTGATCTGCACAGATACAGTTTCAGTAAAGCATTTCTTTTCTCTGAGCCAGGATTGGTTTGTGTTCTTTGGAGATACAATCTTTACTAGATGTAAACCTTTAATTTTGTACTTGTAACTCGCTTAAACTACAGGTTTCCCTAAAGCTTTAAGTTGTCCCATGCTTGTACGTGACTGTTCCTGTTTTTTGATACCTGTAGCACAAAGCCTGAAGAATCGACTCCCACATCTACTCCAGCTGCTGCAGCTGAAGCAACAAACACAACCACCGCAGCCACAACTGCTGCTGAAACTGCCGCAGCTGTTACTACCACCACTGCTACTTCTGCAGCAACAGCAGCCTCTGAAGCAGAATCTGCTGCAGCTGCTTCTGTGGTAGAAAATGAGAGTACCAGCACAGCCGCAGCTGAGGAACAAGCAACTTCTGCACCTGCTGCACAGGAACAGAGTGGAGAAACTGCAGCTAATGCAGCAGACGACTCTTCCAAGCAGGAGGCTTCAGCAGAGTAAGTGAAATTACAAAGCAAGTGGCGCTGCTGCAGTTTTGTATTTCTTCTAGGATCTGGTTTATCTTCAATTGTAAGTGGTGAAGCTTCTTTGACAGTTAGCCGTTTCTCCAGTGAAACGTGAGCGTGAATCAATGGCTGCAGAGAAGAATAATGAGTAAGAAAGAGAGGAAGAAGTATTAAATGTATTTTTAAAAAAATTGACATGCTCCCCTTGCCAACCCTCTCCCAAAGCTCTTAAACCCTGCGGAGAACATTAGTGGCTTGAACATTTCATGAATTTTTCAATAGCTGTGAGAGTTTGCCAGGGTAATGTTATATGTTTACCCTGTGTGTTTCCTCTTCAATAGATCTGTGCGATTGGCTGTCGTTAGAAGAAGATGCAATACTAAATAGACTTTTATCTGTTCCACCAGAAATGAGATCCTTTGTTTCTTAATAATGGAGAATTGATTATGTGGTGAATTGCAGCTTAATATTTTTATAATTCAAACAGAAAAGAAACATGCTGTGGGGGATTATAGCTATCAGGAGATAATTAAGGGCGAGGCATATTTTTAGGCACTCCCCTTTATATTTTTATATAATATATATGTAAATATTCCCACTAAATGTCATCATTATATTTTTATGAATAATTTCTAGATAACTTGAGCAGATAGCCAGTTGCATAAGTGATAATACTTTTCTGAAATAATTTGCCTTTTTTCATCAATTGTATATGGTGTCTGTAAAGGAAGAGTCTTGTACAAATTGTTTGTACAAGTGTTTATCATGTGTAGCATTATTATTTTTCTTTGAGTTGCTATTTAAAAAAACTCATTCTATCTGATTATGGTAGTTATTACTCTTCAGTGGCTCGAACTTAAAAAATGCTTAAATAATAAAATTACTGATTTTTGTGTATAGTGCTGCTTCAAAGAAGGAGGACGACGATGCCCAACCAGTTAAAAAAACCTATACCTGGAATACAAAGGAAGAAGCAAAGCAAGCATTTAAAGAACTCTTAAAAGAAAAGGTATTTCAACTGTTCTTCATGGTTTATTGAACTACCAAAACTTCATTTGCCAGAAATTGCTAGACTTTTTTTTTTGTGAAGAATTTCTAACGGTTGTGGAAGAGGACTTTTGTACTAGGCAAGAAATGAGGGAAAAGAAAGCTACAATGAAAACAATACAGAGTTTAAACTTTTTTCAGCTCTTTGGGTGAGGGCGGAGCTGTTGAGTTTTCACTGGGGCTCTCAGTTATTTCTTATTTTCATCTTTTTACATTATCCCCACATTGTAATGCAAACGTGTAATCTGGTCTTTGTCCAAAATTCAAACTGGAACAGTGAGTGATTTGATGGATAGCTTCACTTAGATGCTTCATAGGCAGTGTAGAGGTCCATATGGAAAAAGGACAAACCGCTAGATTTAGTATGTGGTGTTTCCATAAGCTAATATGATTTAAGGACACATTTCCCACCTCCTCCATGAAGTAGTAATTCTAAAACTGTATTTAAGCATTGTGGAAATGATGGTTGCAAATATTTTTGTCTGACAGTGAGGTACATTTCTAATAAGTGTTGCCTGATTGTCTAAGTTCTCTATTTTTTATCTTTGCTTTAAAGATGGAGCTGCAGTGAAAGTAAAATGGCTTTGATTTTCTCTCAGATTATATGGGGTCTGTTTGTGTTTTGTCTAGTGAGTCAACATAGTTGTATAGTAGACAAACTTTCAGAAGAATTTGTTGTAGAAATAGAAATAATCCCAAAAATACCTTGTTTTGTTTTCCATGTTGACCGTGAATATTTTTTTTTTTAAATTGTGACTAAGAATGATGTCCTAACCTTGAAAGTGTAATGCATTTTTTTTCTTGTAAAGGCTATTTTTTAAGGAATCTGTCATTGTTCGATGTTGATTCCATATCTTATTACTTAATGATTGAATGTTTTCACAGCGAGTACCATCCAATGCTTCTTGGGAGCAAGCTATGAAAATGATCATTAATGATCCTAGATACAGGTACTGCTTGATTCTTTCCTCATTACATTTCTACACAAATTCTATTTTAAGCAGTTTGACTTTACTGATGTAACTTGATTGTTTTATTTGTTGATAATAGATATTTGTGCATTTGTGAACGTGTACCTTTGTCAGGGAACTTTGTTCCTCTACTACATAAAGAAATGCAAGTCCTAGGCTTAACTTTTTCCTTTGGAAAGATGTGGTGGTTTTTGTGTTTTATGCTCTTTAAATTGTTCTTTTGTTAATAAAAGCATGCATTTACAATGACGGAGCTAAAGACCTTCTAGGTTACTTTTTTAAATGGGTGGCTGCTAGAAACATTGGCAGAGAAGTGGTTGCTATCCATGATAAAAATAGCATTGTAATGTGAAATGCGTGAATGCAACCTGAAAGGATGATAGTAGTTTGTGTTTTATTATTAACTGCTTTTATTAGTAAGTGCTTGTTTTTACTGCTTTTTTTGAAAAGATCTTCCATAATCCTGAGGGAGAGGCAGTGAGATGACTGGCCATTTAGATTGTATTTAATTTTGTCTCAAAAATCTGGATTATTCAAGTCTGTTACCTTTGGGCTCTTTGGTTTTGTTTTTCCACTTTAATTCCCTTTTGTATAATTGACGTTGTTTTCTTTTTCTTTGATATGAAGTGCTTTGGCAAAATTAAGTGAAAAAAAGCAAGCCTTTAATGCTTACAAAGTTCAAACAGAAAAAGAAGAGAAAGAAGAAGCAAGATCAAAATACAAAGAAGCTAAAGAATCCTTCCAGCGTTTTCTCGAAAACCATGAAAAGATGACATCCACAACAAGATACAAGTAAGACTGATCTTAAATGAAGTTCCAGCCTTCACTGGCTTGCCAAGTTAATGATCAGATCTTGCTGGCTTGCTCTTGGTGAATGCTAACGTTGTATGCGCTCAGCCTGGAAAAGCCTGTAACTAAAAGTTTTACAGGAACACAAATGTTCTCATTTTCATAGACTCGGGCAAAAAAAATTCTCCTTTTCATAGACCTATGCAAAAAAGACCAGGTGTGCTGATGGTAATGGTTTGAAGTTCTAATAAGTAGAAGTATAAGGTAGTGCTGAGAGGAGTTTTATATTACATCTGCCATTAAGAACAAAGTAGTTCTGATAGCCTGTTCATGGAAGTTCATGCCCAAAGGGAGGTATGTCTAATAAGCCTGTCATTGAAAATTTTATATATCTGATTGCATATAATGTTTGCTAGAACAGTGGCCTGACCATGTGCTAGCCCTCGGATAAAAATACTAATGCAATGCACAGCATGTCAACTTGCATTTCTATAGAGAGGCATGTATTGTGGCATCAGCTTTAGTTTTTAACTGTTTCCTTTGTTTATAAGAGATAGAAAGCTGTCACAGAAAAAGCTGCTGAAGACAGAAAATTAGGGAGATGTCATACAAAAGCATTATGATGTATAACAGAATTCATTTAACGTTATTGTAAGCCAGCGAGACAATTTAAGTCAGTGTTCACCATTAAATGATTGTATGCTTTTTCTTTTTGTACAGAAAAGCTGAACAAATGTTTGGGGAGATGGAAGTCTGGAATGCGATATCTGAGCGTGATCGTCTTGAAATTTATGAAGACGTTTTGTTTTTTCTGTCTAAGAAAGAGAAGGTAACTTCCTTTCAAACTTTTTCACTTGTTATCAGTCACTTAGTTTATACTTCTTAGTAAAGAAATCTTGCAAGCAGTGCAGTTCTTAGTGCTGTTCGTGGACAGTCAAAATGCAAACAGGAGGGGAGGAATCTGTAGGAAAGGCAGGGAGGAGCAAATGAGAATGTTGCTGTGAACCATATACTGCTTACAGGGTACCGGTCAGGTTACCCTCTCTCCAGCGGAAGGGGGAGAGAAAAGAACAGAAGGGAGGCAAGGTTTATCAACTATGAGATCCTGTAGAGTGGGGACTCTTCAGTTTAGAAAGGTGTGATGGGGGAAGGGAACAAAGGAAAAAGCATTGGTGGGACTTTTCATAACTATGACTGGTTTTGTAGATAGGAACTTGGAGGCAATTGTTCCTTATTTCTCATTATACAATACCTAAGGGGTATAATAATGTTAGCAGGCAGAAGGTGACAAATCCTTACCTAAACAAACCACTAGAAGTTCTGTTCCTGCACAGGATGCAACTGAAGTTGGGCAACTAACTGCTGCAGGGTAACGTTTTGGAGATCAAAATTTCCTGAAAAGCTACCTGGCTGAAACTGGGCAAGCATG
>NW_010524863.1:19575-24065 GCF_000687285.1 Phaethon lepturus | reverse complement strand
CTTTCCCTAGTTCATTGCAGTCTGCTGGTGGACAAGATGAACCCCTGATTTGATCCTGTGTGGCAGATACAATAGCAGTTTCCTTGAAACTTTTCTTATTGAGATATGTTGCTGCTAATTTTGTGAATGTGTTTAATTTTTAGTGTGACTTTAACAAATTATATGATGTCTTTTGTTCTGAGCTGCTCTGAAGCAGACTGTGAAACTCTCACAGGCTTTGTTTCCTTTGACCTCAGCGGTATCATACCGACTTTGAGGATCCAGCCCTAACTGTATCTGGTTAGTTCTTCTTCACTGAAATTTGGTGCTGATGCTAGCACTCACCAACATCCTTGGGTAGACAGAAAACAGGCGCTTAAAAACAAATTGTGTAGCAAGACTATGTCTGAAATTAAGTGAGACTAGTGTTAAGGTCCACACTTGCTAGAAAAGAAAAACAAACAGGAAGAGGCCAGCCATCCAAACAGCACTGCTTAAGGAATTGCCTATGATTAGCACATCTGGTTTAGATCTGCTCTTCAGCAGCACAGTGGGCCGTAGTACCTTGTTGCAGCACTGACTGTTTACTGAGTGTACTGGCAGTTTCCTAGCAGTTTCTCTGAAAGATGAGCATGCTTTCATGAGCTTTTCCTGTCTGTTGGGAACAGTCAGAGATAGTGATACTGAAATAGTTTATCTGTGGATGCGAGTGATAATAGCGTATAAAAATTGTATGTAGGTCCAAATTGTATTATGTTGCTTTGCATGTAAATGAAAGGTTATTTTTGTGTTTTCTTAGCGAACAAACTTGGAGGGGTCATGTATTTTTGTCTATACAACCTCAAATTGGGGGGAAAAAAAAATAAATAATTTTTTCCTCAGGAACAAGCCAAACAGTTACGAAAGAGGAATTGGGAAGCTTTAAAGAACATACTAGATAACATGGCTAACGTCACATACTGTACTACTTGGTCAGAGGCTCAGCAGTATCTGATGGACAATCCTACATTTGCAGAAGATGAGGAACTTCAGAGTATGTAAAAAGTCTATGCGTTTCTTGTGGAAGAGGGAATGGATTTGTCTTTAGCAGCAAGGACTCCTGACTAAGTATGGCTTGCTCTTGCCCAGTCCAGAGCTGCTATGACAGCTGCTGAGCAGCCTGTATAAAGGGACTTGTCTTGTTTTGTTCCTAGGAAACAGTCAGCTTCAAAAACCATTACTGATTAATTGTGATGATATAGCAAAGGATACCTTTTTTGTGGGGACTGAATTGCCTGAATAGTTGTTAGCCTTTGAAATTTGAAGTGTTATTTGACAATGTAATCTGTTGCAAATACTTATGCTACCTTCTGCTAGACTGAGATCCTGCTGTTCGTTTTCCTAGAAAAAATAATTGTTTTTACTCTTCTAGAGTAAGAAGGTAGTTTTTCCATTATGAGCACATTTTTCTTACATAAGTGAGTCGATCCTGTATTTTAAGAGCAGCATATGCATTTACACAACTGTTAAAGCAAGGCTTTTGTGCTCTGTATTGGCAATGATAATTTATCCAGCTTGGGGGAGGTTGGTTTTTGCTGCGCAGGTTTTCATGTATTTTGGTGCTCAGTGGAACTTCCACTCACAGTTACAATTGGCAACACTTACTTTGCAGTGAGAGACTTTCTACAGTTGGTGGCAAGAAATACCTAATTTTTACTCTTATCACTCTGTTGTTAGACATGGATAAGGAGGATGCACTGATCTGTTTTGAGGAACATATCAGGGCATTGGAAAAAGAGGAGGAGGAAGAAAAACAGAAAAGTTTGCTTAGAGAAAGAAGGCGGCAGCGTAAAAACAGAGAATCTTTTCAGGTTGGTGGACTTTCTTTCTCTGTTCCAGATGTGTCATATGATTAGACAGTCTAATGGGTGCGCATAATGAGTTACATACCAGTGTTGTAGCATTTTGTATGCTGTATGATACATCTGTTTGCCAGAAAGCTGCAAGAGTAGAGGGAAGTAAGAGGAAATAATTTTGAATGGAAAGGGAATGCAATTATAACATTGTAAATGGTAGAAGAAGTCAGGAAGAAATGACGATGTAAAAAATTATTTTCTAATTGCATTTTAACAAAAATGGAATTCCAGTTATCAAGAGTATCCATTCCAGTTGTTAGCCAAGTGAAAGTGTGATGAGTGATGACAAATTTCCATTTCGCTTGCATTTTGTAGCTGTTTCTAGATGAACTGCATGAGCATGGACAATTGCATTCGATGTCCTCTTGGATGGAGTTGTACCCAACCATAAGCTCTGACATCAGATTCACTAATATGCTTGGTCAACCTGGTAAGAATACGGTCTCTTCCAACCCTGTAGAAAGTAGGGTAAAGGTCTTGGGATTTGGGGCAGAATAGAGCAGGGTTATTTATATATTTTTCTAAATGTCTAAAAAAATGCAGCTCTTTTATTAGAGCTAGCTTTTGACTTATCTAGTTTTTTCATCAGGATCAACAGCACTTGATCTTTTCAAGTTCTATGTTGAAGACTTGAAAGCACGTTACCATGATGAAAAGAAGATAATAAAAGATATCTTAAAGGTGAGAGGGGGAAAATGCTCCATTATGTGGTTTCTTCCTTTAATACCAAGTACATCATTCAGGTGAACTCTTTACTAATGGGAGATGGGATTTCACATTGTGTTAATGTCATGTGCATTAGCATTGAAGTGACAGGTCCTGACTTACCTGATGCCAAAGAAGCAATTTTCTTACAGGATAAGGGATTTGTGGTTGAAGTGAACACTTCTTTTGAAGATTTTGTTACGGTCATCAGTTCAACTAAAAGAGCTACTACCTTAGATGCGGGAAATATCAAGCTGGCTTTCAACAGTGTAAGTATTAACATATAGGTATGTTTGGAAACTTGTAATATGAAATCTCTTGTAAAAACAAGAAATGGCACTTACTTTCAATGTATTGCTATGGCTACTTTTGTAATGGTTGAGAGAGATGCTGTGCTTTAGATTTGCTTATCCTGATATTGGTTCCCAAAATAAAGACTACATTCTTCATTCAGAATATAAACGTACCAACTTGAGAAATTCTGTGGTAGGAGTCAAGTAATGTTCTCTCATTTATACGTAACTTTTCTCAAGAGGGATTTTTTTGGTGTGTATTTCTGCAGTTCTGGCTTGCATGATGTATTAACTCTTACTGTAGATCCTGCTTGAGAAACTGCAGTTGCATGCTTTAAAAATAAGCCGTTGGTTAATTTTTCTGTATGTGCAGGTGACTAATAGGAAACTCTAAGGTGAACTGTTGTGGGGCTTTCAGAAAATTGCCTTAAACTGAATTATTAGCCTTCCATTTTGACATCTTCCCAATGATCTTACGACTTTTGATACAGCTGCTAGAAAAGGCAGAAGCCCGTGAAAGAGAGAGGGAAAAAGAAGAAGCTCGCAAAATGAAGCGGAAAGAGTCTGCCTTCAAGAGTATGTTGAAGCAAGCTACTCCTCCGATTGAACTGGATGCTGTCTGGGAAGATGTATGTATTGTCATTTAATTATGAAAGTCTTTCCAAATATATTTAACAGGCTACTGCTTTTATAAGTAAACCTAGATTTTTGAAGCTCTTAGTGTTTTTGTTTATCTAACTTAGACCCATAACAATTGTTCTGTCACATCTTCAGTAAAGTTTGAGATCTGATGTGAATAACTTCATTCTATTGATACTTTTGATTGAATACATTTAAAAACAAAAACAAAAAGCCCTAAACCCAACCAACCAAATAAACAAAAAACACCAACTCCCCAAAAAATAATCACATACAGCCCCCAAACTTAATTTAAATGGAGATAAAGCACTCTGCTTAGTTAAAAGACTATAATTTTGTTCTGGTTAAGATAACCTTTAAAAAACTTTCCTCTTTGTATAAAAACGCGTGCTTTAACAAGCTTGCATGGCTTAAATGGCATATGCAGGAAAAATCAGTCTGATTTTGCATATTTCCATCTGTTACAATTTTACTGAAGACTTTTGGTTGTGAAGCTGGCATAAAAAATGTTTAGCCTTGTAAAGTACGATGGCTTTTTCAACTAGTGAAATAATGTCTTTTTTTAGTATTTTTATTTCTGCACTGCTGTATTTCATATTAGTATTTCATTGCTATTTTTCTTACAGATCAGAGATAGATTTGTGAAAGAACCAGCATTTGAAGATATCACTCTGGAGTCTGAGAGAAAAAGAATATTTAAAGATTTCATGCACGTACTAGAGGTAGTTATTACTTTTATTTTTTCCTGATTAGAAAATATAAAAAAAAAAAACAAAAACCCTGAGTTGATCGTCTCTTAAATTGTCTGGGAAGGGAGAGGGTTTTAACAGGATTCTCCTGATTTCTGTTACAGTGGGCATTGTGCATTACCTAAAAGTAATGGATATTAAAACCTCATCTTGAAAGTAAGGAACTGAAGAAACATGTCACGGTTATTTGATATTATTTGATTCATAGGTGTTCTTTTAATCTGTTTCCC
>NW_010524863.1:16019-19561 GCF_000687285.1 Phaethon lepturus | reverse complement strand
TTCCCTACAAGAATTTTTGGAAGTTAACATCAACATTTTCTGTTTTATGTTAGAAAAATTGTTTATTGCTGTGATTTCATACAAACTTAAATTGGAAATAGAAATTCTGCAATATTTTATTCACTGCAAATCTGGAACTTCAAGAACAAACCAACCTCTGTGGATGTACTTTTTTTACTGTAGCCAAGTTTTTGCTGATGTGCAAAAGGAGTGATGTACTTTAGTTCATTCTTAATTTTTGGATGGGCCACAGTAAGAGTTGAGCTGCAGAAGTTTTGACAAGTTGTTCTTGTTGCACAAGGTACTGGTTTTTTCCTAGATAATGTAAGATTTGATTTTGCAGCACATGCTCTTCGAGTTTTTTGTTTAGTTTTTCTGGGGAGTTTGTAGGTGTTTTTAAGATGACTTAATTTCAGAATTTCAAATTTGGCAAAGTAAGGTAAGCAGTATATTCTAGGCCATCTTGAGCAGGGGCTTTTAAATTGGAAGCATTGAAACAGGGGTCCAGGTAAAGCGAAGCTGTGTGCATCTATGCCTAAAGTTGTATGTTTCGTTGCTCCTAGGTGCTTCTTACTACAACTTCAACATGGCAATACTGGTAGCTGTTTATGGATTTTGACACAATAAATACGTGATTTTTATTTTTTTTAACCATTGCTAGCCATAGATGGATGATGAGAAACATCATGACAATTTCTTGCTGTGTCCTATAGACCAATGACAACATTTGCCTTCTCTTGTACTCTAGCACGAGTGTCAGCATCATCATTCAAAGAACAAGAAACATTCTAAAAAGTCTAAAAAACATCACAGGAAGCGGTCTCGGTCTCGTTCGGTAAGGTGTTTCATGGTGTCTTAAAATCCATTTCTGTAAGTATTTGTAATGCTGTCATCTTGCTAATCACGTTGGTTTTGTATCTCAAGGGCTCAGAGTCTGAGGATGATGATAGCCATTCAAAGAAGAAAAGGCAGCGTTCAGAATCTAGATCAGTTTCTGAGCGTTCTTCCAGTGCGGAATCCGGTATGAGATTTTTCTTGTTCGTTTTTAAATTAGTGTTACTGTTGTGTTGCTGGGTTTTTATAATTTATTGATGTATTTTTGTTTCTCCATATGTTTGCAGAGAGGAGTTACAAGAAGTCAAAAAAACACAAGAAAAAGAGCAAGAAGAGGAGACATAAGTCTGTAAGTGCAGTTAACTTTTTTGAGTTGGCTAATGGACAACTTGACACCTTATGGTTTCAGTAATACTTTTAGGTATCTGTAATCATCGAGCTGCCTTTGTAATAGGGACTGTGTGAGATCAGACTGGAGGAGGGTATTGGCAAGATACTAATTTTCTGTTCTGCCTATCTTAATATTAAACCATTTAAGACTGCTAAAGTCAGGGGTTTTATCTGCAACTATGCAAGCAAATGTAAAGGACTGTACTAGTAGCCTGGTATTTGCCATTTATCCTGGCAGATCTTGGTGTTCACTTTTACTGTGGAGTGCTGGGAAGAATTCCAGCCACCTTCTCCTTTTGTCTTATGCTGAGCATCATTCCTTCTGTCTGCTTGAGTATCAGGGTTCTCCTAGAAGCTCTGATATCAAATGTGCCGGAGAATCAAAAGGACAACCTGAAGAGCAGAAGGAGAGCTTTCACTCTGTATATTGTTTGAGGCCAAAGAATTTTATTTTTTTCCTGGGTAAAGAAAGAAGTTTGATTCTCTGAACTCATCTTGGCTACAAAACTCTTCAAAACTGATGTATTCTTCTGTTTCTCTCATTTTTTTTAGCAGTTAGCTGTGCCCTTCAGTGGACAGTATTCACAAGGAGGGGGGGATATCGTTAGCCATTGTGTGGGATACTAGTGCTAAAGGGTTGCAATGCAAATGGGGACACATAAGCTTAGCAACACTGGGATGAAATGTGGAGTAAAAGCAGTCGTGTCCCGTAATCCCTCTCGGTATGGTTAATAGTCCGGTAAAAGTCCAGCAGCTTTAAAGAAATCGAGTATGGCCAAGCAGCTGTGTAACAGAAAAACGTTTCCCAGACTTCAGCCTTTCCAGAGATCTTGCTGAACAACATTTGTGCGCAGAAGAGACTTACTGTATGGCATCCAGCATGCCCTGTCTTTGCATGCACTGAGAATGGTGAAAGTTCTTCTGTATTGAACAAAAATCTCCTTTTCAAATCATTTGAATAATGTTTTTGCATTACATACTTCTGCCACGGTTAACAGGATGTGCTTAATTTGTAACCACTTCAAGCATTTTTTCTAATATGGTCTATCTTGAAATGGAGTCAGACTTTTCTGAGGTGGGGCTATTCTATAAATTTATATTTAATATATTAAATATTAAACATTTCCCCTTTTATTTACACAGGATTCACCAGAATCAGATATGGAACGAGAAAAAGACAAGAAAGAGAGAGAGAGAGAGAGTGAAAAGGATAGAGCTAGACAAAGATCTGAATCAAAACATAAATCTCCCACTAAAAAACGACCTGGAAAAGATTCTGTAAGCTTTCTTGTTTCCTTTTTATCTGATGCTTTGGGCTTTATGTACCAGCGGGATGCTGTTGTATAATATGCAAGCTTTATAGGTTTCCTTTAAGTAAGGTGCTAAAGCTTTATTTATGTTCCATTTATAGATAAAAAGGACCAAATGTTCAAGCAGAGCTTAATCATACAGATCCTATTCCCTCATTTACTGTTTTCTTCCTTCATGTGTGAAATTACCGTTTGATTTAAGTGCTATTTGTTGTTGCTCATTGATGTAAAGCGTGAATGAGGTACGTTATTTTATAGATAGTGCCGAAGTTTGGTCCGTGCCGTGACCAAGTAGTATTTGTGATGAAACTGCCGTTCTTTTTTCCATCCAGTTGGCCAGGCTGATCTCAAAAGAGATGAGCAGCACAGCCGATTAAACATTTGAGTGACTGCCTGGCACCTGCAGTCTAAAATGTCAGTAGTTGCAGTGCTGGGCTGGCGCTAGGCTGACCCTGGAGGAAAATCTTAGTGGAACATTCTGCAATTCTTGTGCTGGGAAGTCCTGTGGGAGTGTGCTTGTGACTGCAGTCCTGCTCTTTGCTGTGGCGCTGCTGCCTGTGACTTGTTTGGGAAGGGGCTTAGAACAGTATTGTCGAAGACACGTACAAGTGTTTGGATGAAAAATCGGAGCTTCTTTTGGTTCAGCATCTTTTGGGGTCTCTTCGGGGGGAATTACGTGACTCGCTCTGGTTATTTAGGTTGTGGTGGTGGCGGCGGCCTTCTGAATAACACCCCATTCCTTCCACCTTCTGAGAGAGGATGGGAGGGCAGGTGTCTGCTTTTCATACTGTTGTCTTAAAATAAGCTGCTTTGGCCTCCAGGTGCCTTTGAAAAGCCCAATTACGTGGCCTAAGGAGGCACCTTCTATTGAGAGCGTGGATGCAGGTGTGATGAAGCAGATGCAGTCTGCAGGAGGGCCTCGGCTTCGCTTGCGGTTTCCCTTTTGCCCACCCCACTTCTTCTGGCTGCAGCTGCTGTTGGCGAGGGGACACCAAGCAGCCTCCTGTG
>NW_010524863.1:1245-15988 GCF_000687285.1 Phaethon lepturus | reverse complement strand
CCTTATGCCGGCTGCGGGCCGCCAGCGTGAGCCCGTGCGGCGCGGAAGGTACGTGCTGCTTACCACTAACCTTGCTTCTCTCTGCAGGGGAACTGGGATACTTCTGGCAGTGAACTGAGTGAAGGGGAGTTGGAAAAACAGAGGAGGACTCTTTTGGAACAACTGGATGAAGATCAATAAGAACATTATTTATACCAAATATGTTTACATTGTGGCATAATAAAAGAAACCAATGTCTAATTCAGGACGTGGGTTCTGATATCCTGAGTTCCATTGTTGAAATAACAGTGGGTTTTAATTTTTGACCACACCAATACATTCAAGTACTATTATTACGGGCCTGGCATCAAACCTAGAAAAGTGAATGAAATTCCAAGCGCAAAGCTGAGTGTCCGTCCTGGGCCTGCGAGGCAGGGCAGGCGCTCTGCTCCGCGCGGAGGGAGCCCCGCGGTGGTGGCAGGCCTTGTGCTGCTCACCAGGTCCGGTCCGCATGCCCAGGGGAGTGTTGGCACCTTTCTAGCAAGGCATCATCCTTCCTAGAAAGGTAGGAACACTGGTTTTCCTGGCTGTTGTAAGCAGATAAAATTTCATTTTTTAGAAAGAGATTCTTAATATAGTTTCTTGTGGTTTAATTTGTTCTATGGATTTGTTTTTACTTTGGAAAGGGGAAGGCAATGGAAGGGGAGTAATGAATCCATTTCTTGATCTGTACTGCAAAAAAAAAAAATCAAGATATTGGAATTGCTCTTTCGTGAGCAATGTCACTGGCCAAACCAATGTTCAGCTTTTGTATGAAACGGGAGACTTGACTTCCTGGCTGAGTTTTGTGTCTAAGTACCATCTCAGAGTGAATTTTTACGGTAAATTTTCAAAGCCCTGGAACTGCGGTTGATGGGAATGCAGCCGGCCCTTCGTTGCAGTGCCAGTAGAGTGTGCTGCGTGTCACAGCCGTGTTCCCCTAAAACCCCATCCAGAACAGCTACAGGTGTTATTTCAGCGCTTATCTTCCCATTAAGAAAACTTAAAAATAAAAATCAATTGTAAATGAATTTCCATGTGTTGCCTTAAGAACTTGCTGAAGAATGTACCACCGCGGTTCACTAGCAGCCGCGGGGCCCTGTCTAGAACATCGCTGTTCGCTAAACCCTTAGTAAAGGAGGAGGAGGAAGCTCGAGCCCCGTCTCCTCTCTGATGGCCTCTGACCAGTTTGCTGTAGGAAGGTTTTGCCAGCCCTGCTCGGTGACAGGCAGTGGCTGCTGTGGTACACGTTCCGAAACCTTGCCGATTGGAATATTTTTGTACATTTTTATCAATTATTAAACCTTGTCTTCTGGTGTGTACTAGTATTTATTTCTAGTTTTAAATATTCTTTACCAGCTTTGGTAAATTACCTTCTGATCATTGGATTTAAGGAATATAGGTACTTACAAAAACTAGCTGAAGACTATTTAGAGTTCAGCTTCCTTTTCAGTGCATTTTTTTCCTAATAGAGGACAGCTGTTACTCGTGCTTAAGTCCCCCCATTCACAGCCTGTGGTCGTGTGCTCGGGCGGTTACGTCATTCAGATGCAAGAAGAGTGTTTGAGATTGAAATTAGTCATTTGGAATACGAAGTGCTGCTGTACTCGGCAGCAGCCGGTAGCCTTGTTTCACTGAGATGATGTGGTACTCGCGGGATGTTCAGCTCGGAGTGCGTTTCGGGAGCGGCGTTTGCCAGCAGAGTGCAGAGCAGCGGCTCATCACCTACTCATCGCCCATCACTTAGGGGGAAAAATACCCGAGTTTGGCCAAACAGGACTGTGGTAATTCTTCGTATTCTTTTAATGTAAAAAGCTGGGAAGCTGGTGAAATGTTGGCTGCGTCTTTGTTCCAGGTTTCTCCCCTGAACCCTGTGGCTCTCGCAAGCGTGGGCAGATGGACAGTGTCATCAGCCAAGACTCTTAAGTACTGTATTTTGCCGACTTTGTAACTTCACTTTCCTGTATTTCTGTTTTTAACATGGAAGTGTGTAGGTAGTGTCACGGGCAGCAAACGCCCAAGTGGGAAACAGCCCCACTAGTGGTTTGGAGAGTGTGAGGCCATGCGTTCGTCCTGTCTCGCATGGGTTTTACGCTGGTGTAGAGCCGTTGGGGGCAGGTAGAGCGTGCTGACCTAACCGATGCTTTGACAGGTCCTAATGGTTTGCAAACACGCTAGAACTGCTGTACCACACTTTCTTACTGCCTTGCATTTGCATAACTTGCATAGGAAAAAGTGTATCTACATAAATACTACTTTTAAAAGGTTTCCCTTTATTTTTCCATTAAAAATAAAAAAACCTGTAGGTGTAAATTATTCTAATGGGGTGTTTTTGTATGCCTTCATGAGGTCTTGCAAAAGAAGTGCATCTTAAAAATGAGACTCTTTTCAAAACAATCCTGGCAAGGCATAATTTAGTTTTTAAGAGAAATGAGTTCAGGCTTTTTTGCAGTTTTTTTTTTTGTTGTTGGTGGTTTTCCTTTTCTTTCCTGTTTCGCAGCCTCCTCTTGTTACGGCAGCTTGTTGCTGCTGTGGTCCCACCGTGTTGCTGGCGCAGGCCTGCCCCGCGCTCGCACAGCGGCAGCCTCGGTGACCCTCATCGCGCCTGGCCAGAGCAACGAAGCTCGGAGCTCAAACGCTGCATTTCTGCCTTGAAGCTGAAGGGTTTTTAGCGAGATCGGTTACTTTTAAGTGTTAATGGCATTGGTGAAACTTGACTGTATTTGACGTGCTGTGTTCTGCACAGCCTTCGCAGCTCACCGTCCCCTTTCTGCTGCTCTAGCTCCCGTCCCACCTCCCTGCTGCCAGCCCAGGGTGCCTGCTCTCACCCTGCACTCCACTGTATGTATTTTGTTAAACCCTTGTAAAAATTAAATCTGAATTTTGGCTAAAGTATGAGGTTGTTCTCTTTAAGTTTAGGACTTAAAGTATTTGTACTGTCTTTTCCTGTGTTTATGGCAAAACCACTCCTGGCTGCTTGTTTTCTGCCCGGGGCCCTTGGAGCAGCAGGTTTGCGTTCCTGGGCCAGGTCCGTGGAAAAGTGATCCGGAGCGCGTCCCATTGCTCAGCTGGCTGCGCCGTCGCCAAGAGTATAAGCCGCTGTTCTGAACCGCCTGGAGCCTTATTGCGTGTTAACGGCCCGTAGCAGAAGTCAGTGAACAGCGCGACCTCCTGCGACGGCGGCAGCCTGGGCCCAGGGGTGATGGCTGCAGGGGGGTGGAGGTTCCCTTCCCTCAAGAGAAGAAAAGAAAAAAAGCAACAGGCTCAATTTACTGTCACTGAGTGACCGGGGGTACAGAAACCACCAGTGAGTGGTTTAAAAAAAAACCCAAACACCACAATCAAACCCTCACCGAGGCTTTCTCTCTGCCCCTGCTGAAAGCTCCAGGTGCTCACCTGCCAAGTGCCACCGTTTGGGGGGAAAAAAGTAAAAGTGACCAAAAAACCCCCCCTGTGGCTTCCCATGTAGTAGTGTAAATAGTTTATTTGATCTTATGCCAGGAACAGACCAGGGAAGTAACATGAACTGCTTTTATAAAACACTTCTAATATTGCTAAGAAGCAGGTCTATTACTAGAAAAATATTAAAGAGAACATGCCAGCATTATACTCTACTTGCATGATAATTTTTGTCTTCAATTAAAAAAATACCTTTGAGCTTAAGAATGTAAGAGCTAGTGCTTTTAACGATTTGCCTAACGATTTATTAAATTAATTAATTGTCACATTTTCTTACGCAGATTAAAATACTCTTCTGTCACTGTCAGTGAAGAAAGAGGCGATTTGGCATGTTCTCTTTAGCATGTCAAGTCCACGCTGCTGTAAATGCAAGAAGGTGGCAGTTTTAAAGTAAACTTCCTGTAAATAGGTAAGCAGAGGTCAATGTGGTAACTTTGAGCCCCAAACTGTCCATTTAGTTAAATACAAAAACAAAAACTATAAGTTAAAATAACATTCAGATTGTATAGCACAGGCTGATGCATTTTTTTAAACAATATTTACAATATTACCCAGAGGCTAAAGTGGGAATAAAAGAGAAGTGTAAAAACCATAAAAAACTGCACCAATTTTGTAGCAAAATATCTGTACATTTAAAAACAGATTATCATATAACTACACATTATCCAAGGAAAAAAAAAGGGACCTTCACCAGTGGTTCACATAAGCACAACATAAAAGAAAAGAAATTCAGTGGTTAAATACTATACAATAAATTTTACAATTAACATATTGATGCAACGAGACCAGGAAAGGTAAGCTGTAAGCAAAAAGTATCTTGGGAAGTACAAATTTCTCTTCAGTCCAGTTTTTCACTTCTGAGAAGACCGCGTGCCCTGCCGGCACGAGTTCGGCTTCGCCTTGCTGCTCTGGGAGACGGGTGCAGACCGGCCGCGGGGGGTGCACGACGTCGCTGAAGTCTCGTGTCCCATTTTAAGCTTGAAAAAAGCAATGTGTAACCTACAGCCGCTGGGGACGTTCAGGCTGGGCTTCCCTGCGCTGGCCAAGTGATCCTTCGCAGGGACTTTGGATTGTCCAAGGAGGCTGGGGCTGGAGCGGGGCGTTCATCCTACAGGGCAGGGCACAGGATGATTCTCTGCGCGAGCAACTGAACTGCGACAGTCCCAATACTGCTTATGGAGCCGTTAATACCTTAGTGCTAATTAATAAATACATTGTTATTCAAGCTGCCTCTAGCTGAAGAACATAGAACGTGCCTTCGCCACCCTCCTCCTTTTGTCCCCCCAGCACCCCCGTGCCTCGGCCCGGCACCGCACACCACACACATCACAACCTCAAGGTGAAGACTCGTGGTCGGTGCCGTACACCTTGTGCTCGCCGACGTACATGGTACCGCTTCCTAGCTACGGGGGTGCAGCGTCTGCGTGTCTGGTGGGAAAAGGTACAGGTCTCTTCTTGGAATTATTTCCGTATTACTTACTTATAGAAAAGCCCTTAAATGTCTTTTTAAAATAAAAAACAAAAAAAAGCCAGTAAGTGCAGCTGAAGCCAAGGTTCATCCCCCAGCAGACAGCACAGGAATGCATTTAAAAGCAGAGCACGTCCGAGTATTACCTGTTTACAACCAGTTGGGATGCAGGTTAGGTCCACAAGAGACCAGTCACTAAACTTCTATATAATCAAACCAAACTAAACACCCAAAAGCAACACGTATTTTACATTTTGGTTAAAAATACTGAATAATGTATTGGCGTAAAAAGATACCCAATCAAATCAAGTCCTATTGCTTTGATTAATTTGAGCAGGTACTTCAATTTTAGGCACTTATTAGCTACGGTTGAGTTGGAGAGCCCATCGCTGACGTTCCTATGCATTTTCTAGGTCTCTGAGCCCTTTAATAGGTAAATTTTACTGTTCCCAAGGCTGTAAATGAGTGGCAGAACACAGAGTTCACACAGACAAGGTATCGTTCAAGCACCCCCTTTCCTTGACACCTGCAGGTCTCCAGCTCACATGGTTATTTCAGCACCGTTTGCAGAGCGCAAGTTCTGATCATCAAAGCGCCGCCTGACGCTTCTCCTCACCGCGTCGGCCCGTCGGTACGGCTGGTTTCTAAGATCTGCGGAGAGGAAAGCGGCGTTCGTAAACACGCACGGCTCGCCCGCGTGCACACACACGCACGCACACACACACACACACGCAGTTTAGACAAGGAAAAGTCCTGCTGGAAGCCAATCAAAGCAGCTTGTGTAGGAAGAGGAGAAGGGACTTCAACCCAACGAGAGCAGAAGTGAGCAAATATTGGCGTGCCCGTTTACTACGCACCCAAGCAGCAGGTAATACTGGTGAAATGCGCTGAAATGCTGGTGAAACTACATGGAGTTATGCCGTCAAGTTAGCGTGAACATCTCCCCACCCACGGGCTGCCAGTATTCATTAACGTCAGCAGGGAAGGCAACATCGACTGAAATCAGCCTGCTTGACGTATCCCTTGGTCCTTTACGCAGCCTCTCACACGCCACCGTGAGCTGAAGGAGTTTTCGAAAGCGGGATGAAGCTCACTGGAGATGTGTGACGCAGGGTACAACAGTGGAAGTGTTCAGCAACAGAAGGCGGGGTCTATGCTCCCTATACGTATCCCTTCATTTAACAGAGGGTGCCCTGAGAAAAAGCAGCTGGTAGCGCTGCAACTGGCTTGCAAAGCTCCAGCTGCCGTCCGGCCCCACTGCCACCATCTCGCCCGGCTGCGGAGATGCTTCGTTAGCTGAAGGCAGTGGAAACGCTTCGTTAGCCGAAGGCAGTGGAGAGTTCAACCCCCTCCCTCCTCCTCCTCGCCGGCAGCAAAGCCCAAACCTGCTGCTGCTGGGTCGGTGAGAGCTCCGGGGGGAAGAGGAGGGAATACTGAGCACGCAATGGGTCAAACAGTGAAGAAAGCTGGAGGCAGACGTGGTGATGAAGGCCTGTGTTACATGTGCTGTTACATGTGTTACATGTGCAGCTATGATATAATGAGCACACTTGGCACACCTGAAGACTATTTCAAGTTAAAATATTTCTCTCCTGGAACACAAATTTGCATTGGACTGGGCAAACCCTCCCTCAGATTTCCCAGATGACATGTCTTGGTTTAAATGCAACTCCCAAACTTCTCGGCTCTCGGTGTACCAGCAGAAGGTGCCTTTGCTTGAGGCTGCCCTCTCCCATCTCCGCCCTTCGAGCTGCTCGTTGTCCATCTCTCGCGTCCCCTTCGGTGGCCGTAGCAGGACCGAGACGGAGGCAGCAGAATATCCAGGGAACTACAGGGTTGAAACAACCTGGGGACAAGGCTGCCTATCTCGGGCTAAACTTGGAGGAGAAAGGGCCAAAACGGAGAGAGTATGAAGGACGGTCACCAGCCCATGGCCTATGGATCCCCGCCACCACAGAGGGTGACGATAAACAGTCTCGGTCTCCACAGGCCGTTAGGCTCTCACCAGTATTACGCTTAGCCACATCTACCAACAGGCTGTCTGGCATACAGAGAGAGGAGGAAGCTAAGTAAAAAGTGATGCTTGCCAGCTCTGTGTATCCTCCACCACCGGTGTGCTAGAAGAAATCCTTACCCTCGAGTGAACATTTGGAAATTTAGTGATATTATTCTTCTTTAGGGCTAAACAGAAAAAAACAAAACAAAACAAAAGACAAAATGATGGTTAAGTAAAAAATGGGATGGAAAATGAAGAGCAAGTCAACTCGGCGTTCAAAACTCCCAGGCACGTTAGCCAACAGAGCAAGAGGGGGTAAGGCCAAGGCTACGAGAGGAGGTTAGACACGGAGAGGACAGGACAGGAGGGCCACCCTCGCCTCTCGCTAACCAAATTCCAAGCTGCTTTGAAGATTGGCTCCAGGAAGGTAACACAGCAATTAACTCAAAAGAGCAAATAACTGTTGAGCTGATTATAGTTTGCAATTTTATTAGAAGCATTCATAAAAATACAAATCGCAAAAGTGAAACACTGTTGTCTTCTTAAGCCGCTGAGTCCTTAATTCAAGACAACAGTGTTAACAGACATGCTGGGTTAAACACACCCTTCTTACACTTTACACCACACGATGTAAATTGCTCAGTTCCATGTCAAGCTTTTCATCGTCACAATTTCTGTGGTTCTGGCACGTAGCCGAGTGTTTCCCCAGCTCTGCTCCTTCCCTCTCGCCCTGGTTCATGCACCGCTGCCGAGCCCAACCCCAGCACTGCACAAAGTCCAAGAGAATTGGAACTGGTTAGTGCTCAGTAGACTTCTCTGATTCTATTTAGATAAAGTTGGCATGGAACTGAAAGAAGTTAAATACGGATGTGACTGAATGAGAAAATGTTCTATGCTGTTCATTTTATCCCGTATCTCACATGCAGACAAACATGCAGGTACTGGTTAAAAAGTCTAAAACAAAACACTCCTCGCAGAGGATGTACGTTACGACAGACAACCCTTCCAAGCCAGAAAGTGAACCCCAAGAACGTCCCGCTTAGTTCATGCAGACGGTACCTCTGCTTTGGCATACAGCTGATGTATTACATGCATTTTACATAGGTAGACTGGCACACAGAGAAACATCTGTAGGCCAAAAGAGGTGACATAGAAAAGCCAAGTGAACTGTCACTTTTTGACTGCATTTGGTCTCCTCAGTCTTGTGAGCTGTAGGAAACCTGCACCAAATCTGCCGTGACTTCCACCACTTGCTGTTCTATGGCGTTTGTCGTGAGGGTGAGAGATGCCTTTGAAACGCAAGGATGGCCAAAAGCATCAAGCACAAAAGTCGATGGGATGGAATAAAAAGTTACTGAAACACAAGAACATGCAACAGAGGTGACACAAATACAACTTCAGGTGGACGCTGGACATTACTATACACTCAACATTCACATGATCCTGGCTGAGATCCGTACAAATGGAGAAGTGTCAAAAATCTACAGCAACCTTTCTTTTTTCTAAGAGCATCAGATGTGAAAGAGGAATAGTTTAGTAATGGAATTCCTCAGTGAGAACAGGTTCGCAGAAAAACCGAGAGCCCCGCTTGGCGGTTCGAGCAGTAAAGGGCACAGTCTTCAGCACTGCATGGGAATAACAGCCAAACAGACAAACAGCCGTGAGAAGCGGATCTATCGCATTAGTACAGTGTTAGTGCTCGGTCACGGACACCCGGGGACGGTTTTACGTGTTCCAACCAGCTGTCTAATAGCACTGCCCTTCGCTAGGCTTTGGCAACAAGGCAGCCCTAAGTCTTTGAGTAACTATTTCTTGTATTACATGGTTTCCAGCGGGTTTGACTAGTGCTAAGCGTGCTCCAGAAAAGGGTGTGGTGTTAGCGCTACGCTCCGGACCAGCAGAGCTGTCCTGTGCGTCTGGTGAGACACTATCCAATTTAAAACTACACTTTTGATCATTTCCATACTATCAACAGAGATCTTATGGGCCGTATTCAAGTGACCTCAGTCCGACCTGACTTTCTGTGCCAAACCTTTATTATTACATGGCTCGAGGCCCCCAGAGACACCCCCGTAACGGGACATACTAGGCACAAGACCATAGGAAATGTTTCATTTGAGTCTGGCACTCCCTCCACTGGACTGCCTTTTGCATATGGATGGTCTGCTGCCACACAATCCGTTTCTCCCACAGAGCAGGAGAACCACTGTACCAATTAAACAAGCTTCCAGGAGTCTGAAGGACTTGCAGAAGCAGTAACAGATTAGCTATCATAGTGACTCTGCCCTTTAAATAAAGAATGTTATCTTAGGAAGCTATTAATCAAGGTTAAAAAGAGTTGTGAAAGCTTCAAGCATTTCAACCCTGTCACCTAGTTGGGCAAAAATTCCCTGGCTTTCTTTAGGGAGTGGTAGAACAGCTCTCCTGCCCTCCTGCAGGAAAAACTCATGTGAAAAACATTGAGGAGCAGCAGCCAAGGAAATCTTGCCACAATGACCTTTTTTTGAGCTTCTGTGCAATGGAAACAAATGTAAAGCTATCGAAGTGGTAAAATCGCGTTCCTTCCACACACAGGTGAAGAACGTGCAGTAATATCAAAGTACTGCAATCAGAGCAGCTGTATAGATTAAAAATGGTCTGACTCCTGAGCAAAATGCAGTTTAGAAGGCGGCTCTTTTTATCAGCAAATATTTGCATCAAAATCCTGACTGTGTTTGGCTACGACAGCGGGTTCTGTGCCTCTGCTTCCAGCCCTAGGTTGGGATCAGAGCAGACTTTGCCTACCAATCTGAGAAGCAGTAAAATCAGAAGCAGTTTAGCATCATAAATCATTCAGGTTTGACTAAATGATTTGCTGTAACTGTGCGATAAAGTGGTTCAATTACTGTTAGTACATTTCAGTGAAAATGTAGGCTCTTAATAATGTTAAACACCCGTCATACATTCCACTTATGGGGAAGAAAGGGGAAGGTCTGCACGGCATGCATATCCCCACCGGAGCACCGGCTGAGATCAGGCACCGAACCGGCTACTCTGAAGATCAGAGAACGAGTACGTCCCACATGCTGGAACAGAAGAACTAAGAAACCCAGCGCGCGCCCGAGGTCTGCGCACGCAGCCTTGGCAGCGGACACGTAAAGGCAGGTTACTGGGGTTTGTTCGTTATATACCGTTAGCAAAAGCTTCTATACTTGATTCACATCATATAAACAATGTCCCAAGCTGTGCTCGAGTATCACTTTTTAAAGCAGCAAACGAAGTACTTAAAATAGCTACTAGGCAGATATACATTTTTATCCTTTGTGAAAGGGCCTCTGAGATTACAGAACAAGAGGTGTTTACCTGTAATAATATCTTCAATAGCACCATCCTTCCCTTCGTACACATGCCTGTTATCCTTGACTTGTCGCCGTCTGAGCTCTGCGATCAGCTCTTGCTGCTGTCTCTTTGTTTTATGTGAAGGAGACTGAAAGCAAAGAAGAGAGGATTTGTAAGGACTGACCTCCAGCTACGCTGCTTCTCTCCTCCTGACTGTGAAACACCAGGTGATCCCACTAGTAGCAATCAGCAAACAGTAACTGCCAGTTTTCTGCCCAATTTTGCAAGATGGGGAAAAACGTGTGCGGTTAGCTCATGTCCCATGGAGAGGACGGGCAGGGTCACAAGTTAACCCGGCTGTCGAGCTGCTCTTCTTTCTTAGGTTTGTAACTTACTTCCAAGCCTTCTCATCACTTGGAACTGGAGCTCCAAGCTCTTACCTCTGAAAAGCATTAGGAGAACAAAGAGAACGGGCTTTCCTTCCGAGGGAAAAAGCTTGGCTGGGGTTAAAGATCCCAACAACAGCTCTGGGAAGCAGCACCAGCCAACAAAGTGGCTGGTTTAGAGCCAGGGGAGACTTCCTCCACCAAATCTAAAGTGTCACCTCAGGGGAAAAAAAAACCCCAAACATGTCAGGAAAATACCTATAAAATGGTAACCTGGGACTCAGTCCTGCTGCCAGGCTCTGCCAGGGAAGGATCTGGGGAGGATCGTTCCTTGTCCCTGTAAGCGATGGGAAGCTCTGCACACTGAGCACCGGCAGGGTTTTAACAGATGCACGGCCAGAGAAGAACAAAGTTTAGCTAATGGCAATGTGGATGAGATGACTTTCTGTCTATTCGTTTTTTAATTTTGCAGGCTTCAAAAGTAGCAGAACCATACACCGTAACTCTTTCAGCTTATTTCAGTTCTCTCCACATAAGGAGGAAATTTTCAGAGACTCTATTTCTAGGCAACGATAAGCTGGGCAACTGAAGTTCTTATACAGAGCTGAGGTTTATGAACTGTCAGGAAAAAGACATGAACATGATGGCTCCTGCCTGTAAGACTTATCTGTTTCATACCTTTTGGTCCTGTTGCTCCATCAGTGCTTCTTGCTCCATAAGTTTTTCCATTAAGGCCTGTTCCTGTTTTTTTCTCAACTCATTCTCTTCTTCTGCTTGCTATTTATCACAAAAACCACAGGTTAGAGCTTCTAATTGCTATAGGGAACCTAAATATTACAAGTGAGTAACACTATCACTTGCTACCACAGGGCTGTCCAAGGAAGCAAGGTTAGGTGTAGCAGTTTAGCTGCCTCTGAACACAGTCTGAAAAAACTGGGCTGGAAGAGACCTTCCTAGGTCGCACAACCCACTCTCTCCCACCAGTCCCAAAAGACACGAATTCAGGGTTCAAGGTGTAAGCTGCAGCTGCCCAGACATTCAATTTCTGAGGATTCCTCCAGCGTCTCAGACAGTCGTGTTGTCTCTCAGCCCTGAAAATAATCCTGAAACAACTACTGGTGCTGCCGCGCTGTCGAGGATGGCTCACATTGCATCAAAGCTAGAGGGAGCCCCAAGCCGTTTTATTGGGAGCCCCAAGCCATGCAGGTACAAATCGGGTTCTGAAGGACAGAAGAGAAGAGGAGGATACTCGTGTTTACCTTGTAGGCCTTCACAAACCGGACAAACACTGGGAAAAAGACTGAGGGGGGTGTCGTCTTGGGATTCTCCCCAAAGTACTTCACAGCGTCATCAAAGGCATCCTACAAAAAGCACAGATTTACTGCGTTGCAGATATTTCAAGATAAACTCACTTATCCGCAGTTCTCAGCATACAGGGTCTAGATTTTGTCTGCATGTGAAACCCTTGGCTCAGACCAGCAAGTCTTGAACTCAGGAACAAACCCACAACATCCCTGCTCTGTATATAAAGCATGGCCTTTGCAGTGACGTGCTGCTACTCACTGTGTCACTCGCACCCTCCCGCCAAACCCCGAGATTAAAGAAATACCTGGGCTATTTTGGCATCGTCCTGCAGTTTCTTTAGCTTCCCTTCGTTGTTCTGAATGAACTCCTTCAGCATCGTGTTGTGGTCATGCATGGTGTACTCGCGCTTCGTCAGATCCAGGCCCCTCTGCAGCTCCTTCACGTCCAAGAGGACATTTTCAAGAGACACTAGGAAATAAACCAAAAATGCTGCATTGCTCCTGCTGTGCAAGCACCTGAACCCCAGCTTCAACAACTCCCCACAGCCCATGCGTGGCGTGCTGTGAAGTCCCCCACACGGCATGCATGCCACCACCGCTGGCCAGGCACAGGAGGGTGACGGTACCTGCAGCAGCCTTCTCCACGTAATGCAGTTCATTGTAAAAGAGGGATACGTGCTGGTACTTCTCCTTGACCACATTTGAAATATAGTGCAGCAGGGTCTGCTTTCGGTCCGTCGACTTCGTTTCTAGGAGCTGGGGAGAGAAGGCAAAGAGATTGCTGGGTGGAGGCGCAGCTGGCTCCACGCAAAGTGACTCAACCGGTGCTCGCCCTTCCCTGGTGTTTCTCCATCTGATAGGGATGGCTGTAAAAGCTCATTTAAACGTTTAGCAAGTGGTTTTCAAGCTGTGGTCTGCAGAGCCTCTGAAGACACGTGCCTCCTCCTCACTGGCCCCCCAAAACAATGATAAGCAAAGCGATCTGACAGCGCCTGGCAGGGAGCACCTTCCCCACTGCTGCTCTCTGCTTCCACCGGCTGGGAAGCGCCGACCGAGTCCCCCAGCAGCCACTTGCCGTGTCCATGAAATGCATTCCCGCCTGGTCACCCCCAGACACCTCTGGTTTACTTACCAGGTCTAAGCTCTGTAGCTTAAATCCATACACAGCTCCTCGTTTACTGCTGTTCATGTAGTTTCCAAGAGCCAAGATTATCTGCCAGGATGAAAGAGAGCAAAGCCTGAATTTTCAGGATAAATGCACGACGCTTCAGAAACCTCTGGAAGGAGAGTTTGGTACGTCAGCATCCAGGTATGGTTTCACTATACGTTAAGGGGATGCACCGGTGAGTGATGGAGCTACTGAATGTATAAAGATCAGACCTACCTCCAGTATTTTCTTAAGCTTTTGGGATGACTTTATTGAGACAGACGCAGCTATTATTGCATGAAGTTGCTGCAGGTAAACACAGAAGAGCTTTGGTTAATGCAGGTCCAACCCAAGAGTAAAATTAAAATCTAAACGCTCACATTCTGAAAAAAACTATTGTTTCTCATCCATACCACGGGCCCTAGCATGAATGTTATCCTGCCCTGACACGTCAGGATTTCAAATAATTCATTTGCACCACAGATTTACCACACTCAGATGTGGTTGGGTGAAAGTGTATTTACATTTCAACCCTTACGACTGTGAAAGATGCATCAGGCTGAATGGGACACACTTCAAAGAGCCCACAGACCAGCACTGATAGTAACTTTCCCTGGTGGTACAAACAACTAGATTTTCATTTAAACCAGTTTTAAACTTCTACAGGGTAAAGAAACAGGGCAACATGGAGCGGTCCAGGCTACAAGCTGCCGTACAAACAGCGCTTGGGATACTGGAGTCACTGATATGTGAAAATATAGCTAGAAAATCACTTCTTCATTTGTGTGTTTCTCATTGTGTCCCTGTGAAACTCCCGATCACCCCACGACACTCAAATCATCCCTCTGTCTTAGACAAAATCTCCGTAACCGTCACCAACTGCCCCACACCAGCAGCCTGCAACGCTCCCCACAAACTGACCCACGCCGCAGAGCGCAGCTCTTAGGTGGAGGCTGAACCCCCGGGAAGCCCCGATCCCCGCACAGCTAACGCATCGCCCAGGTGCCCCTCACTCACCGGGGTCAGCATCTGGATGCTTTCTGCAAAGTTGCCTATAAACGCCATGATGGTCATCTTCTGCATCAGCCTCTCAATCTTGCTGAACTGCATCATGAACCGGTCTTCGTCAGACAGGTTCTCGATGGGTTTCCTTTCTCGCTCGTAGAGCCGCAGCACTTTCACTTCGTTCTCGGTGGGCAGGAACCGCATGAGGCATTCAACAAAATCCACCGGCAACGTTTTCAGGTCGAACCTGCGTGATAATAAAGCAGAAGAAGTGGTGTCACGACAAGGCTCTACACAAAATGAAGGAAAAGTAACAAGTGAGAAAGCTGCCAAAGGCAGCTTTCCTCTGCCTCCTACGCCGCTCAGCTACACATGAGCCCAAGTAACGCAATGAGCAGCTTATAAAGATGCTCTGAAGTAACGCCTGCTCCTGTTGCCCTGGCTGGGGTGGGCGGCACGGTCCTGCACGTGAAGATGTGAAGAAGGTTACTGTGCTGATGTGAACGGTGCTGCTGGGCACCCCCGTTCCTCTTTCCAAAGACATGGTCATTCCCCCCACACCTCACTTTTACGAGAGAAGATAGGTGGGGAGGAGCAAATAGCAGTTTTATAGCAGAGCCCCATGAACCCCAGCTGCTGAAC